>NC_060212.1:40677500-40760000 GCF_021130785.1 Homalodisca vitripennis
ACAGACTTCGATATTATAAAAACCAGTTAATTATTTAAAGGCATATGCACACAATTATTTATTCCTGTTTCTCCAGATGAAATGTGGCATTACAAACGCAAGGAAAGAGACGAAGTTATACATTGTGTTCCATATACAGGTATATAACACAGTTTAGAAATATTGAAATGATACGTTACAGTTTAATAAACTATAAAATTCTTCTTATGGACGGAAACAGTTTAACCCTTTCAGGGCCAGGACCAAATATGAGATGTTGCAAAATTTTTTTCATATATATATGTGACTAGTCAAAAGTGCCAGGCTAAAATTGGGGATTGTGCAGTCTCATAGATTAAAATTTATAACTTTTAATACAAATTAGAGAATGACCTAAAAGTTGCACCAAATTACTCGTATAGATATATAATATCAACAAAAAATATGTAGATGTAGTTTTAAGTACTTAAAAATGTTAAAAAAATAATGTTCTAATGGATTACATAAACATTTTTTAATTTTTGTTGTAAATAACTAAAAAAGGAAATGAATTTTACCGTGGGAAGCTATGTTATTATATTCTACATTTAGAAAGGAACAACCATACAAAATGTTGTGTTATTTCCCTCATAAATAAATTTTTTATGGCACATTTTGTATAAATACGCATAATTGTACTTCGCAACATTTTATAAATGATAAAGCAACTGACTCTTATACTGCATGAAACTTAAAATAAATATTCACATTATGGATGTAGCGGTAAACAGATTATTGTAGGATCCATAAACAGTTTCAAAACAGTTAAAAACACTATATACCAAGAAATATTTACACAATTCTATTTGAAATTTATTTACACTTTTTCTATTTACAAATATGCTACTGTACTTACAATTTCACTCCCGTGAGATCGCAAATTGTCAGTCATTGTAACTACTACACACAATAGCTAAGCACGTAACTACTAACACTACTAATATTTAAAACCACAAAATAAAATAATGAAGAAGAATTCAGCATACAATACTACGATTACACTAAAACAACAATAGATCGACTCAGCTGATAATATCACGTGACAATTACGAAATAAAAATGCAGAGACCTCCAAAATAAAAATTATATTCATATTAATTATCTACAAATATACCAGGGAATAAAAAAACATAAAAATTTTATCATTTGACGTCGTATTTATTTAAGAAAACGACGAATATCAAGACGGCAATATATTGCCGCCTGGCCCGGAAAGTGTTAAACTTCACTTTAATTGATTGCAGTTATATGAAGATTAGTTAATGAATAGTTTTAGTTTTGTATTGGATAATGAATATATGCAACAGTGCTTGGAATAAGGCCAACAAATGTTTGGAGTAAGTTAGAGTAATTACGTCAGCAATGAAGGCGGAGTGTAATTAAACATTGTTCAGACCCTCGGTCAGGGCTTGGCTAGAATGATACGGGTAAATAATGGATTCTCTTAATAATTGAAACTAGTTTTTGTCTTTAACAAACAATTATATAGTACTTACTACTTTCTTTATTATTCACAGGAGTTTGGAAAACTTCTAGTTCACAAATCAACAAGCAATGTTCACATTTCATAGGTCCCAACTCCCCTCAGTTAGTTTTGTCTAAAATAGGGGTAAATATTTTACTTTTCAACCAATTTAAATAACAAGATACTTTTTATTCGTATATACGTTTCAATAAAAGATTATGCAGCATACGTTTTGTAGAAATACAGGGTTGCCAGTTAAAATTTTTAAAACTAGTATATAATTTAACTTTAGACTAATGCTCTGTAATTGACTTAAGATGATTACAATGTTTTGGGTTATTAAAATTAACAGTTTTTGAGATGTAATAAGAAAAATGTACTAGAAAACATAACTTAAATGAAGAGAGCTCAATATTAATTATACTGTGCTGAAGATATTACAGAACATTTATTGTTGTTACTTATTGAAACTCGGTAGTTGACAAAATTACCTGAAACTTTATTGGGAAGTAAAACCAATGTGAAAGTGTAACAAAATGGTACTAATTTCAAGAGTTGAATAGAGTATATTTTAAACATATTATAAATAGTCTTCAGAGGAGGGTATCATGGCTGATGGTACACATGATTTCAAACTAAAAATGTCCAAAAACCATTTGTTATATAGCTATCAGCCGATATTTTTTATTATTTATTAAAATTATTTAATAAATAGATCCAGTAAGGCTATAGATACAAAACGTAACAAATAATTCGTGACTAATAAGTGGAAAATAAAAAATAATTGTATTATTTCCTTTAAAATTAACAAAATTCCGTCTGTTAATTTGTTAAAGTGAAATAAGAAAACATAAGTACAGTTATATTAAATTTTCAAGTTACCAACTTTTTTAACTTTTGTAAAGTTCCTACAGTAATTTTTTTTAACAAATTCTGGCAACGCTTAAGCAAGCATAAATACCACTTTGAAACCATGCTTGCATACACAAGCCCAGAGTAACAAACATGTAAAGACAGCTGATTCCTTAAAAATTTATGAATATATTTATTATTATGCAATAAAAGTGCATAAAATTTCAAGACAAACTAAAGAGTGTAGAATCAGAAATATCTTAAAAATATCTTATAATGCTAAGATAAAATGTGCGAGTTTAAATGTCCATGAGGTTTTTATCATTGCTCTTATGGGGAAACACTCAAGTTTACTACTCAATGTTGTTTCCGGCTACGGCCAACCCGACTACCATGGCAAAAATTGCGATAGGCCAATTTTTTATATAATAACTACTTAAAACTTGTCTAAGACAAAAAAGAACATGTCGAAAAATAAATTATATATTTTTGTAATATCTGGTTGGGATATTCATTACAGGTAAAAATAAACTTAGCTAAATACAGTATAAAGATTTATAAGAAATACATTTTCTCAGTCAGCCAGTAAACTGACGGAGACCAAAATACGTGGGAGACGGCAACTGGTCAAATAGAAGTTTATTTGCTTTAATGGATATACAAACACCTTTGACTGGTTCTGTGAGTCGGTACTTAAACATACTTCTACAGAAACATAATCTTAAAGCTGGTTTGCTATCCTTAAGTCAATATTTGTAAACTATGAGACCCTTTGGTAGTTTTGACACTTTGCCGTTGAAACGTTGTGAGCTTCTCTAGGTTTACACACTACTCAACAGTTTTAAATACAAGAATGTTTTTGTTCCACATAATATTTTTATGTTCTATATTGTATTCTAAATATAAGGTTAAGAAATATTGGAATAACATATTTTAATACTTATACTTTTTATGTTTTTATTGTTCCACCAGCTCTCCAATATCTAACATCAACGCTTGCAATAATGAAGTCTGTTGAGCTTTTCACAAGACTGAGAGAAATGTCATTTTGCCTTTTCATTAAAGAAAGACAATTCTCCATGATTGTTTGAAGCTGCTAAAGGAACAATGATTGCTTATTAAATAAAGCGTCATTCTTAGAACTTTAATTTTAAGTTCCAGTCAACTAAATTGTGTGTATAAATTCTGAAACTTGATGGTTCTTCACTAGCTGACTTTAATATTGAAAGTCTCGAGAAATTTAGGTGTATGTGGCATTATAATTTTATGTTCGTTTTTCTATAACACATTCATATATTACAAGACTGGTAGCGGGAAAAATTTTGGCGTGTTCTTCCAAAAAGCACAATGTTAGACCTAACACACTGGTTACAATGACATATCTGTCTGAATGTCCTGTACGATTTCTCGAAAACAAATAAATCTATGGATTTTAGATTTTGCACGCCGCTTCATTTCTATATATGCAACATTGAGTTTAATGATGTCCATGTACACGGGACTCGACAGAGATTTATTGACCATTTTCACATTGATCTTAAGAGGAAACACAATCACAAAGGGAAAATTGAAAGATGAATAAATTTGTGAACACAGTTTTACAATTATATTTAATTGGGTAATTTGACATGTGTAGCCTAATGAATTATCTATATATATACGTAACATTATTCAATCAACATTAACTAAACCTGTTCCGTTACATGTGGTAATATATCAGAGTTTATATATGAATGAGATGCGTATTAAAATGTAATTAGTTCCTAAAAATGTACGATAAGGATAAGGTCATAAATATTTTGGAGGTTAAAATTGTCCTAGTGAGTTTAACATAAAATGTCCATCAGTGAAGCTGGATCTGCATTAAACCCATAATGGTCTTTAAAATATATAGACATGTACATACCATATCGTAATTTAGAAAATTTTAGGAGCAGGGTTTAAAAAATGAAAATTATACTAGCGTATTGATTTCATTAAAAAGCCAAAATGGTAGGTTGGGTACGTTTGGTGCATTTATGGCTTTAAGGTGGCACACTGGGTTAAACCCTGATCAGCTGATAAATCAACATTTTTTATAACCTCGAAAATTTATTTTGAGATAGCGAATCTGCTTGAAAATTCTACATGAGGTAAACAAAGTTAGGTTATCCGATTTTGTATGCTAAAGGCGACAACCATTGTTTATATATTGTAGAATGTTTACAGTATATTACAGTTGTTTGAATCGTGCGAAATGTTTCATGTGGTCGCGACTCTGTGACTGACGAACACCGCTCTAGCAGACCAGTCGCAGTTTAAACTCCCTCACTTGAAATTTGATTTGATGAAAATATTCCTGCCAACAGCCGCGTTACTCTTCATAAGATGGAGTACCGCCCAACAGGTCCAAAATGGGTCCCAAAGGATTTATTGCATTTACGAAAGGAAACGGGTTTGAGAGTGTGCAGAGCTAAAGGAACGCTATGCTAGGGAGTTTAAGAAATTTCTCAAACAAAATTTTAAGTTTTGATGAGTCTTGAATTCAATATCATGAGTCAAAATCAAAAAGGCAAAGCATGGAGTCGAAGCACACCATATTGCCTGTCAAAGAATTCAAAATCCATGCATCATCAGGGAGAGGTTGTTGACAACGTGTTGCGTGTCTGAAGGTTTGGTGGTTATTCCGAAGAGAAGTGTATAGTAAACAACCAATACTACTCATATTTGATTTTAAGGAAAGCAAAGCGAGCCATGAAAGAGAAAATTCGTGGACCTCAAGGAGAGGTGAGATTCTACAGCAAAATAACGCACATCCTCATATTGCTCAACTACCCTGTAAATAAAAAAAAGAAAAAAAAATAGGTAGAGAATTACTGTCTTGTCCTCCTTACAGTCCTGATTAGGCACATGGTGATTTTGATTATTTTAGTGAACTGAAGAAGTTATTACGAGGAAGAAGATTTCAGGACGAGGAGGACGTAAAAAGGTCTGTGGGAAATTGGTTAAAACATCAAATTAAAGTGTACTTTGCCGTGAAAATAAAAAGTCGTGTAGCCAATTGGAACAATGACATAAATTATTACGTGAACTTAGACATATTTTTTTTAAATTTGTAAAAATAAACTTTTTCTTGTCAAGACTAATTTGTCTATTTAATTACTGTGAAACCCTCAAAAGTATTAACTACGACTTTTGCATATAGAGAATATTACAAAACAGTGCTACTCCTATAATAATCTGCATGTTATAACACAATACTACCTGTGTTAATACTATCACTGCTAGGGTACCAGAGTTTAGGGTGAATGAAATAAAACAGGTGTTGAAGTAGCAACACCGTTACGCACACCTGGGAATAGGATTAGTTTCCGCTGACACTCCATGTACCGTATAATTGCGCAGCAGCCACAATAATGGATGTGGTTTGGAGAATTGGGCTGCAGGTAACAGACTAACTGTTTCGATTGGTCTGGTGGTAAAAGGATGGGTCCAATCATCACGTTTTGTGTTAGCAAAAGGTGGGAACCCTTACTATACGGCATGTACAGTACCTTCAAATTTGGTCAATTTTTTCAAATTTTCAAATTACTTTTATGAATTAGAATATGTTTATTTTAATGGTTTCCGTGAATATTTTTTAACATCACTTTAACTAATTACACCCCGTATGAATATTTATGGAAAATTTTGTTTTGTTCTAAATGACTAACATAAATAATAGTGATTAAATGAAGGGCAAAATTTAATTTCTAAAATAACAATAATAATTGTAGTTTGTTATTTTATTTACAAAAACATATTATTCATACAAAAGTGTAGTAGAAATAATTTTTTTGATATATCTATATTTTAATAAACAAATATTCTTCGTGAGATGGAAAGTTAAATTTTGATACATTTAGATGTAAAACGCTTTGGTTAGCTAACATGTCTGCAAAGTTTCAAGTTGTTCACATTACCAGTTTTTCAGAAGGATCTTGTTAACCAAAGGTTACATATAGACAGAAAGCAATAAATGAAGAGGTTTATGGCGATTGTTCATATGAACCTTCTTTTTGTGTTTACTATCACTACTTGAAGTTTTGCTCAACTCTCGTGGAACACCCTGTGTTTACTGAGTGATTCGAAAATTAAAGTTAATAAAAACAATTTAGAAAAGTGCTTCATACAATTGCCGGTTAAAGACGAAAAAGAGTTTCAATTAATGTAAGAATCCATTTGTTACCAGAATCATCCTACCCGAGCCCTGACTAAGGATCTGAACATGGTTTAATTACACTAAGTTCCGTTCCTTACGTTTAATTACTCTAAGTTAGTCCTACATTTGTTAGGCTCCCTTGAAGTACAAATAGATAACGTTAGGTTTAAAAATATCGTTTCATTAAAATAATACAAGATAATGTCTTATAATTTAAATTAAAACATAGAAAAAGATTGAGTAAATAAAGCATGATTGGTATTCGTGATGTTCACAAAAGTTTTTTTTTATGTTTGAGTTTCTTTGTTACATCGATATATTACTCGGCATTCATAACTTGTTGTTTGTTTAGGCCCATCATTATGTGTTTGCAGCGTTTTAATGTCCATCCAGATCCAGAATTTGGATTATTTGTCTGTTCCTAATGCAAGAATTTTTCAAATTGTTTCCTAATACCAATACTGTATATATTTTGTCGAATTTGTTAGTAAAATACATTGGACGAGTTTTTTGTTAGCCATTTATTAAAATTCTTTAGTATTCAAATTCTAAAGAGAGATATGCTTTACTATCTTTGCATTTGTGTTTGGTCTCGGATTGCGTTAAAGATATATATTTGTAAACGGGCAAATTTTTAAAAGAATATTTTTAAATTGCATTGCTTAAATAGATCACGTAGAATGGATAAAATTTGGCATTAATTTCAGATCTAATTTCATCAGAAGTTGTAAGAGATAATTTATCAGTGATTAACTGAATTTTCCACCACTAATTAAATTAGGATCTTTCTTATTTAAGTTTTTCTTTAATTCCCATATTCTTTATATATTATTCATGTTTTGATAGTTATAAATTATATTTTATCCATCCCAGGTTCTAAAAATATTTAGCACATGCTCATAAATTTCTTAGTTCTTCAGAAAAATCTTTTACTTGTAATGTTTTTCGTAATTTATTTTTGAAAATTATTTTTTTTATATGGACAATTTGTTTTTTCACGTTTCATTTACTTAGAAATATTGTAACTCAGAATTTTTGTCTAAGTAAGGTAATCTTGATATATAGTCCTAATATTTACATGTTTAAAACTACACCATTAGTTAATAAAGTGGAAAATTTATAAATTGAGTAAAGTGAGGTAGACTTTATAAAAGTAAATTTTAGAGGTACTGCGAACGTAAATGGCTAGGTGTAGCGGGTACGGCGGTTATCTCAAGATACTGAATCAAACAACGTCCAGCGTGGTTGATGCTTGGATGGATGACCGCCGAACGATCCGTTTTTCCAGTCTTTGGTGGTGGTTTGGAAGTTCTTTGTAAGCTATTATTCCCCAGGTTAAGTTTTAGTGGAGGCCTCTTAGCCCTAACTTCTCGTGGTTAAATAAGACATTGTTTGACTTTGACTTTGAAATCAATAGCATGCATTACGATATATACCATTATTACTAAGTATTTCAGTATTAGTTTCCCCATTTCATTAAATATAATATTAGAGTTAGCATCTTATATGTACATGAAATATTACGTTATTTAATCTTATTTCTTATATATAGTAATATACATATCGTAGGACGACATTTCTTAGGAAACATACTTTTAATTCCATGAATACAAAACACATGTTTTAAATATTTCTTAAACTAAACTGAATATAATTTCGTTATATAAACGTAATTCGTAATCAGATGATAAGATGAAATATACGAGGAAGTACATATTGGATATGATAATATATTGCAATATTTCGATTACTGCTTTTAAAGTTATCACACTTCCGAATAGTACTTTCTTTTAAGTTTCGTATTAACGGTAAGAGAACACTTAATAATCATACTTAATAATCATACCCTTTGGAGTTGTTGATAAAGTCTAACAAAACATTTTTGAATATGTAGGCCTTAATAATGTCTAATATTAAAAACTAAATTAGTAGTGTAACCTTAAAAGGTGTTCGGTTTTGGCTCCGTAACATTATCAACCGTCATTAATTTTTGCGACTTTATTTTTATTTATTTTTTGACGTGACAACGTCTTAAATTAGGTTGCGGCTCTGAGTCACTCATGAAAAAGTGTAACGCCCGGTAACGTTACGATGCCCGTCCAGTGGGTCCGCCGCACGGGATAAAGCAGATAACTGTGGGTCCGCCGCACGGGATAAAGCAGATAACTATGTTTATTCGTGAAAATGTGGAGTGCTTAGATTCGTCATTTACAACTACAACAATAAAGGTAAATAATTGTACACTGATATTTCATTATCGTAAACTATGATTGATTGATTAATTGTTAGATTGACACAAAAGTTGAGAAACTGAGTTTATATGTTATGTCATACTATTGACAAATTTTGATAGTGTTAAGTAAATTATTAGTTTAAATCACTCTGCAATCAATCGTAATTCAGTCGATTGAGAAGAAACAGCGCGTATTGCTAGTCAAACATTTAAAATAACAAATTATAACCTCTAACCTGTCATAACAGTGCGACCAAACAAACGAACTAAACCGACTAATCACCACGCGCGGAGTTAGAATTTAACTGTGTTTAGCATGAATTTCAAATTCCAATTTTAGTACATGTTTTATTCAACTTTACCATTTACAATAACAAATTGTAATTAATTTCAAATTATGTACAATGTTTTAGTAAACAAAATATATTTCTATAGTTAAAATTTGTGCAATTCTTATTTTCATTCAATTCCTTGTTCCTATTGTGCAATTTAATAATATTCATATCAATAAATATTCTACAGAGAAAAAGACGTTGTCACGTAAAATCTTCGCCCGTAAAACCGACTTTACAGGCAACCATAATTTTTTTTAGTGCACAACCTCAACACTTTTTTGTGTTTTATAATTTAAATATTTAAAACTGCAGGCGTTACAAGAAAACTATAGAAGCGTACAGATCAGAATTAGTAGTAGCAGATCTTAACAAAGAGATGGCATCCATAACGTTACGATAAAAAAGAGTGTAAATGTGCATAAGGTTTAAAATTGTTCTTTTAAGTGAAAAACTCGAGGTCACCCAGCTACAGCCAGCCCCTGCTACTACGACAATTGCAATAAACCGATTTTGTATACAAAATCTACTTAAAACGTGTCTTAGGCACACTAAGGATACGCAGGTCCATATTATTATTGTATTTAATAATACATTATGGATTTCATATTGCTTCCTGCTCCCGTCGGCAGATTGTGTGACTACTGAAATATTCATTTCCTATAGAATATACAAAACTTCATCGTCTCGAAAACCATTTGATATAGAATAAATATTTCAACTTGTTGCAGCTTCTTACGCCATTAGTTTTATTATAAAATAAAAATTATTTCAGTTCGAATTCAAACTTTACAGATAAAACATTGATTGTAACAAAAAGTTTGGGAAATGTTAAAGTCATTGCATAGTAATTTATAGTTTTCGTATTAAGAAAATATTTGTAAATTTTTAAATTTTCATCGGCTGGAATATGTTAAAGAATTTGCATAACGAGCTCGATATACGCTATTAAACCAAGAAGTGTCGAGGTAAATATATATTTAAATATATAGAGTTTGTAATTTTGTGTAGTCTTTAAATTAATGCTACAAAGAGTTAAATTTTACAATAGACCGATTATGAATATCAAATCTATTTAAAAATCTCTAAAGTACACGAAACAAATTTAAATAAAAATGTTTTATGCATTTACTTATGATTGTATGTTTCTTAGATAGTCATACTTTAGATAGGTATTTGTATAACAAACTGTTTTGGAAATTTTATAAACATTCTACTCTCTATTTGGCGTGTTCAGCATTTAAGAATATCTGGAAGTGCTGCCGCATTAAATATTACAGTAGACAAATATTATACGTAAAATATACCTAAAATGTTTCTGGCAAGCTGTAAAAGATGTAGGTCAAAAGTATTTATGATTGTCTTGTGTATGATTTTTCATAATTTCAAAAACTACAAATAAGTGACTATTTATTATTTATGTGAGTGTAACATTGATTTCAGGTAAAATGTAACAAGGGCAACAGCAAAATGTAAAGATTTATATGATATAAACTTAATCTTTAAACAAATAAACAGGCCCCGACAAAAACTCGTGAGACGCAGTAACTGGTCAAATAAACATACTTGCTCTAATGCAGAATCAGAAGCATTTGACTGGTTCAATGAGTAACTAAATATACTTCTAAAAAAAATCATCACATTAAAGTAGGTTAGCTATCGTAAGGTCAACTTTGGTTGAACTTTGAGATCCTTTGATGACTGACAGATTCTGTGAGTCGATACTTAACCATACTTCCAATAGAAACACAACCTTCCAATTCAGTGGCAAAATATAAATCTTTGACGTAATTGACACATCATAATATATAGTTCATATAAGTGAATGGTAGAATAAAAAATTTCTTCCAAATGGTATTTATGTAATCATGCATTAAATTTAGAAGCAACAAAAACCCAGTGCAATGTTTTAATTTGTAAAAATACGAGATTTTTATGTGTTTTTTTACCGCAGCAAAGTAAAATAGTTTAAATATTTTTTTTATTATTTTTTACAGAATCAGTTGAAACTATGTACAACCTTTCAAATTTTTAAGAGCTTACTATCAAGGTTTTAGCGCACAGACGGATGGGCAACGATTCGAATTGAACATGACCTTTTTATGGTATTATTATTGGATAGAGTCTACATAGTACAATGTAAAGAGGACTGATAAATTGTCTCTGAATCATATAATATCAAAGTGATTTTACTAATCTGTTACCTACATTAAAAAAATATTGTTTTTTCAATCCTAATCACAATTATAATACCCAAATACATTCTTAATACGTTTTTATGGGTCATCAGGAATTGTAAGGTTTTGGTTTTCAGGGTCTATGGGAAGAATTCTTCTGTGTTATTGGAATAACAGAGAACACGCATGAAATGTAATGGGAGAGTCAGAGGTGAATATTACAATTTACTATGAAAAATTTTACCTTTATTAACAAAGTATGCGAAAGAAATTGTTAAAATGTAAAAGGAAGGATAGAAAGTTATAAGTTTCTGAGTAAATTTATCTTCGAAACATAGATCCGACTAAACCTTCAACGGCTAAGTTTCGTTAACAAGAGGACCATTAGTCAAGTGTGTTTCAGACGTTAAAAGTTTTTTAAAGTGCTGATTGGTAATTTGATTGACAACACTCATAATATTAATGAGTGTTTTGTACTAACTATATAATTATTCTCATATTGTTATCAAGGAAGTTTTCACGTAAATAAAATGTTATATTATTAGTAAAAAGCAAGGCGTTGTCTGGGGCAGGTAATAATTTAAATATATATTACAAAATTATGTCCGTTAATACTGAACCTGAATTAGATTCAAGGATGTTTACTTTTACAAGCCAAAGCTACCGCCAACATTCCCTCTACAACACTTAATCTGGAGACTACCAACTTAAAGGTGACTTCCGAACCACCACTCATCGGCAAGGCAGGCGAGCTTCTTGTAACGACTGTGTCGCTCTGAGGTCATCCATCTAAGGACCAACCGGACTCGACTTTGCCTGTTTGGTTATCTCGTGATAAGCGCCGTACCCGCTAAACTGCGCCACTGGCAACTCAAACTTGAGGGAACGCTCTAAACAAATTCAAGTTTGTTATTTAATTCTAATACTGTTATTAAGGCCAGTTTCCCTTTAACCTTTAGTAAACTTATTGAGACTAGACTATTTAGAAAATATCTTACAGCAATTACTCTCTTGGTTTTTATTACTTAAAAGTCCTTGGTAATTTATAATTTTTTACATTTAGCCATCTAGTTGCATTTTTTAGGCTAGGAGAGAATTATTCATGTGATGAAATAATATATTCATTTATATATATTCTTTTTGCATATGAACGTTGTCAAGAACATGTATAACAGGAATATCTTGTTTTTAACGTATTACGTGGTTATGTTTCTGTATAGTTGACTGCGTATGCACCTGTGTCTGTATGGTGTATAAGCTATTTACTAATTTTTAATTAACAAAACTTAAAATATCTCTTGAAAGCCGTAATTTATAATTTATTTGTAACAAATATAATGTTAGAAGTAAAGTTATAGTAATAAAGGGGAGGTTAAACTACATGTCATTTAAAGGTTTCGTTGAAGTTGCATGCATAATCTCGATTCTATATCTAGTTGTAAAATTTAATTTCCAGATTTTCTGCGGACAGAGAAAAAGCAGGCATAATCTTACAGCCCCCATACAGGCAGAAATAACTCTTCCCAGCGTATTTAGTACTAGATGTCAAGGACGTTCAGGAAAATGCCACGGATAGACATGCACTATCATGAATCTCGTTCTTACCTATGTAGACATGAAGGGATTTGCAAAATTTTAAGTCCATAGCTCAATTCAAGTTTATAGTTCAATTATCACTAGAGATATTATCCTAAATTATAGGTTTCTCTAAACCAAAGATAAATTTTACTGTTGGATACGTTCAACACCAATCTCGATATTGCTTATATATAACTAAAGGTTCAAGCTAAATTTCACGTTTAGAGGCCAGTTCGTTTTGAAAATATCACGAGGATAGACAGACAGACAAGAAGTCAGAAATTACAATTTTCAAGATCCTTTAGCTATAGGCTTCACTAACCCTCATACTATAACAATATTAGTAATTAAAGTACAATCTTCATTACATGTATGTTGGGTATTAAAAAACAGTATGTTTATAATTGAACGCTAAATGTAAAAGCACTTTTAGCGAAAGTTATTCTCTGTTCTTGTTTTCATCCAACAAGTAAGTGGATTTCCGTTCCACCTGCATCACTGATCAAAGCTTCACATCAAGTTTAATCAAACTTCAACGAGATTGTGTGTGAGTAACTTTTGTTGATCGCTACCAGATCTAAAGACCAGACACCATTATGATTATTTCTGCAATTCGACTGTCTATGAATGGATCTCAGAAACACCGGCTCACTTTGTATTATCAGCTTTTTTAAATATCTGAATGACCAACTATCAACATTCAAGAAATAAGGTCTTCACTGACCATATCCACGATCTTTCTCTAGGTGCTATTACTTTTATTTCATTGTACTATTGTGACTAATCAATGCTCAGTAGACATTAGTATTTTGAAAATTAAAACATATAACCAATTCCGCTTAATCTTATTACTAATCTCTCTCTCAAACACGATGGAAAAATGAGTTTTCTCTATAATATCCATTTGAAGTGGAAAGTTTACTAAAGTAATAAAATTTAATTTTCAATCTAGATTTTATCTGTTTTCTCAACGTTATTAAAGCTCGTTACTGAATAGCTAGGTTTAACCCAATTTGATATAATTAATGCTCTTATATGTGTTGAGCATAGAATCCAATCAAATAAAACGAGCACTGTTTTTAACAGTTAAATTCATTCATTACAGAGTCCCATCAAACAAAAACAACACTTATAGTTCACATTACAATGACTTGACGATTAGTGCAATCAATGATTAGACTGAATATAAAGTATAATCCAATCTCCTAATTTTCAACAGGATGTTATGTTTCTAAAAGATACATTTATTGATCATAGAGTTCCATCAAATGAATCTAACACTTTACTTCACTACTAAATTTGGTGATTACTGCAATAAAAGTTTGTACTGAATATGCAGCATCTTAGTCTCTATTACATCCTCAACCGGAAATTGTGTTTCTAAGAGTTACATTTGTATCTTGTCGTGCCTTCAACTCTAGTTACCAACTTCTTATTGCACATTGATGCACATTTATAATTTATTCATACCATATATGTGGATGCTATGTATGCTGATCTTAAATTTAAATGCACATTGAAATTACATATAGAGACTAAATGTTAAAAGGTTAAATACGTATAAAGTATTAAAACCTTAAAAAAGGGGTTTTAATAGCTGTGGATGCCATAGCGTATTCTGGAAGAAGATTAAATTTATGTTAATGTTAGCTTGTACTTCTTAGCAAGAAAATATACGTCTTTCAACTACAAAAAATATATAAGTGTGCTTTACTTTTTAATAATATTAAAAAAAAAATGGAGACTTCTCGAGGCTTCACACAGTGAAGTATAAAAATATTTACTATCCTTATCTGATTCCTTATCCTTATTATTATTTTTGTTAAATCCTTTGAAGTAGATCCTATTCTAGTATTTTGTATATTTATTGCCTAATTAAATTTTAAGTTTAAATTGGATTTGAACAGTTCTTATGTGACTGACCAGTAAATTTGTTTTATATACTTTTTGATTTATTTTGAAAATTGTCAAGTAAAAAATAAATATGCAATTTCTCCTTTATTTCATGAAAATATATTTTTCATAAAAACAATATAGGAAATATTATTTTTGATTTAAAGAAATCTTATTTTAACATTTAGACATTGATAATAATTCGAGTACAACCTAAGCGCTAACATATCAGAATATTCTGCAGTAAGTTTTGTAAAAGGTGGAATAATAATTCAGTCAAAAGATGTCTCCACCTAAGCCTTTACAAGTTACTATAGCGTTTTCGCTACAAAATAAATGGAGTAAATAAAGAGGGGAGGTTTATGAAAGTTATAGAATACCTAAAACAATACCAAAGTAATTTTTAAATACCCGTATTACATCATACAGCACTGAAGCATACGTATTACTGATTATTGATATTCGTCAGTTAAATTTTAAACTTCGAAGTATGCCTATGTATATAAATTGATATGAGTATTTATGCAGTTTATTCAATACCCAAAGGTTTGTTGTGCTGTTTGATTAGATTAATCCCCAAATTCAAATCATAGTTACAGCACTGAACAAAATATATGTTTAAGATTGTTAAAATGAAAAGAAACTAGCTTTAATATCGTTAAATTATTGCTGTTACAGTTATAATAATATGGCTGAGTACACATACAAAGTGAATTCCTGAGCAAAGTGCACTTGATAAATTAAGTTTATGCAATATATATTATTTTGTTTCTCATAATAACTGAAATATTTTGAAGAAATAAACACCAAGGAATTTGTTGATACATAGCTTTAGCTTTTCAACTCTGTAAATAAAATGAAGAAAGTTTGAACCTCAGAGCGTTTGCAGTTTAAAAGGTTCTAACTGATGGAAACCACTTACCACTATTAATATTGCACAGAGTTCTCATCGGATAAGAAGTTTCATAAAATACTGCAACCCTTTATTGTTCCTCAGCAAAACATTTATAAGAGTAGGATAGGTACATGTTTTATGTATTCTGAGATATTTTAGATTACTTAGGATAATTCGTAAAGGTAATATTAGATTTTCGCGATTATGGTGTATTTTGAAAACTACATGTAGTTTAAAACCACTCATACTAAAAACACTTATTAATACGATGTTTACTTATGTATACGCGTGCATATAACTATGTCAAAATATATATTAATCCTGAAAACATGGAATATTGTGAACTTTTCATCTTCATTAACACTGTCCTTTCTAGATGGAACGGTCATCGATAGTTAGTTATCTTTCTATTAGATTTGGCACCTTTGCCTGTATTTAACACAGCGGGTAACTATTAATAAAACTTGTAATTAGATCCATATATTATATCAGGACTAAGGCATCTCCTATCAGTATTAAACACGTGGTATAGATTGACGAGCACTGGTTAAGGCACTGGATACCGTCGATATTATGCATATCTAATCCCTTCGCTTACACACCTTTATCTTCTATTTCCAGTTGCATACATTACAGCGCCTGATACGACTACCATTAGTTCCATTCCAGATTTGTGTTGCACGACTTCCAATCTTACGTTTATGACAAATAATCCTTATGTAGTATCAGTCATCTTTCCCTTGTACATAGCCTTGCTGAGAAGCACAAAGATCCTAGTTATCATAAACTGGAAACCAATATAAAAGACATCAAATGGCAATGTCTATGTTACAGACCGAAAGATTTAACAATAACTGTGGCCAGTGTATTCACACGAGACTTAGTTCTCTCACCAGGCTATAGGAATACCCATGGTTGCAATCAACGCCAGACTTAGTACTGTCACCATCAGTGTCGGGCGGGGAGAACTACACTGTCTGTAGCATGTGAATTTTGGAACGGATTGTACTCGGTCAAGCCATGACAGGGGTAGTCTATTTGTGGGACGTGGGGAACGTGTCACCTTCCCCTCACAGCATTTCACACAGCCTGGCGTAGCTCGTAGCTTACATTTTGTGTATCTGTGAAACATTGGATGAGATATTTCTACAAGGCAAGTCTGCGATAGAAATTGAGCCTTAGATTTTAAACAAATTTGCTCGTACACATACAATGTTTACAAATGGAAAAATATGAGACTCATGAGATTGGTGTAGTCTGAACATGCTCTCTTTATAATTTTTAAAATGATTGGCGATGGCTGTCTTGAAAGAATAACAGGATTTTTTTTACATTTTTCATCGTTATATGTTACGCGAATAAAATATTACGCATCACGGAATGAAATCAATACTCTTTTTAGAGTGCCAATAAACTCAACCCACGAGTGTAATCAGGTTCTTATTAATATACTGGGCGAAGTCTAGACATATTGGCAGCATTTTTTTACGTCGAAAAGATTTAAGCATATACTTACATTCATAGGCAAAGAGGAAGCGCAAACTGTAAGATTCGCAATACGGAGGCTCTACATAAATTAAGCTGCACACAAGAGATTGTTATAAAAAAGGGTTCCATGAAAATTTTTAATTTTTTCAGTTTCATATTATATTCGTATTTCTGTACTATTTAAGTATTATATTAGGTGTTTTACAACTTCATAATATGGCAGGTTGAAATCCTTGATACATAGGGTTCCCTCTTGTAACACATAGCGATGGGAAATATTTGAAATATTATCTTTTTTACTGAGTTGCTATTGGAAAACACTAGAAAACTAAAGTATCGATAAAACTGTGATGCTACGGATGATGCGTAATGGAGCTGAATGGATAGTAAATAACATCATATTACAGCGAGACAGCAGACGCCCGACCTGTTGGCGCCGCGACGTTGTTTGCCTATGGTCTCGCAATAAATTGGTATTAAGGCCAAGTTAGTGGAAAAAATGGACGATACAGTGATGGCCTTAATTGTTTATACTTATTTATAAACGATTCTTAATAATTTTGTTTTAAATTTACATTTTAATAACTATTTTCAATAATTATTTTATTTATGATTTTATTATTTTTATTTTATACGTGTATATCAATACCATACATGAGAGTATGTTATTGATTTAATACAACATACATTTGAGATTCATGTCGACCTTGACCGATAAGCGATCTTTATGTTTTAAGTTTACAATGGGTCAAGGCGTGTTATATGTATGGTTTGATATATTACTAATCTTAATGTATCGAATCGATTGCAAACGAAGGAATGTACTAGATTAGAGAATTTAATGGATAAAACACAATATAAACAGTTTAATTTAGTAATAAATCAAGTTAATGTAGCAGGCAGTACGATCATTTAAGAAAATATTGCGTTCCAAACTGGAATTTCGACGAAATGTTTACTAATATTGTTGCTGGGTTTGCTTATTCTCTGTTTGCTATTATTGTTTCTGTTTTATAGGTTATTACTGCGAATTCACAATGCAAGAGCGATCTATTTACTTGTAACCCGCCACTTCAGTTTTTGTTATTGTAGTTTTGTATTTTATGTATTATTGAGTGTTACGATTTATGCGATCCTATTCGTTATGTAATTTAACTGATATTTAAAAAGATGTATTGAAGCGTATAAATAGATACATCGATCAGATCTCGAATGAAAAACTTAGATCATGGTAATTGTATGGATGTTGTTATTTTATGAATCAACGTACATTTACATACTAGGTTTGAGTATAGTAGCTTGTTTGCTCAGCTATAAGCAAGTAATAATATTCGGACTGTAATAGTTTAGATAATTGTGCTGATATCATATTAGGAAAATTAGTTAGGCTCAAGCCAAAATAATTTGTACGATCATTAAATGGACTTTAAGTAGCAGTTTCCTGCTTCCTCTATATAATCCTTAAGACATTAGGAACTCTCACTGACATATTTTTTTATTTCTATCTTTTTATTTTTTTTTTTTTTCAGTAAGTCCAGGTCACACTATGAAACCCCAAAAGAGTAAAATATATTTAAACTAGGTTAATTTAATTTAAAAATAAGAAATTAAACAAGACTACACATTTTATAAACTTTTGAATGATGATCAGGAAATAAAACAGGTTTAAGGTCCGTACTGTCAACTCGTAGTGTTGGTATCAATGCTACAAGGAACAAAATTACTCGGATGTCAAGCAGGTCAGTAAACTAACTATAAAAGAGAATAGATTCCAATCTGAATCAATATTTTTAAATGGGGATTTTTAAACAAGGCTATCCTCTTTTAACCCTTATTATGACCTACCTAGTATAAAGAGGACCTAAAAAAATTAAATAAGGCGTCGATACAGTACAAGACTGATGGTACTGGTAAAAATTTTTGTTATGACATACTATTTTTTCAATCAATCCCTAACTGTAATATAAAGTCTGACGTCCTATAACATTCGTTATCGGGAAACTGTTGATTTTCCATTAATTAAAACCTCGTCTTATGTAGTTCAGTTATAACTGAAGACATTTTATGGCTTATGTTTGTGTAGATATTGTTGCGTGCAATGAACCATTATCTTCACAGAATGCATTTTGTAACAAAAATGTACATCTGATTGTGTTTTTAGAACCTCTATTCTACGTTTTTAGATATTGTGTCTATTATATTCTGTTTAGCCTACGGAATCGTTGAAAAGTATTTACTAAGCATCTACTACATTTTCATGCTCTTATCGTATCAAAACATGGGTATTGCAATTACAACATTGAGTTATTTCACTTTAGAAAGCCGTCATTAGTTAAGAGTTGTAAGAATAAAATATCTCCTGACGTTACACCTAAGTTACTGTCGTCTATAACTTAAGAGATACCAAACCTCAGTTAATTTTAGGGTTTGCTGAACAGGGTCCTTCCTAGGAGAAGCCGGAGTATTTTAGCACACTGTGCCAACCCGAAAAACTTGTAACCTTGGCGTGTAATAAATAAAGCTGCGAAGGTCTAAGAAGGGATATTACGATTCACATCAGTGTATTGGTAACAGATTACAGTGAAGCAGCTCCAGACTCTGATAGATTCGATTCCAACTATCTAAGGAGATAGGTCATAACAACTCAATTGCTTTGATAGGGATTAATTTTTCGTTTTCCAGTAAAACTGTGATTTCGGTGATCACAAAATTATAGTCTATCTACATCAGTTATTAAACTAACTCGGTTAGTATATTCTTATAATGATAAAGTTCTAATTTTAGATATAGCCATTTCAATATTCATTCGTTAAACGAATGTAACATCTTAATAGTGTAAGTTAATTTTACATAAGTAAAATTGAATCATAATATGGACATTTTCTTTATTTTAAATTTCACTTATACTAAAGAAATCAATTACTGTATGAAAGATTCATTGGAACGAAATATAGTTGAATATTATTCAATCCATAAAAATTATCAATGATGGTTTGACATTTTAATGACTATTATGGCGTAGCTGAGAACGTTAATGAATATTTTAATGATTATTTTCAATATGTTTATAAAAAATTTCCAAAAAGTTCTGTTAAATTCTGTACTTTTTTTATTAACACTGTTAGATTGAACATTTTAAAAGTTTCTTAAAATATCTATTTGAAAGCTGGTTGTAAAAAAGTGTGCATAATAGAATTCCTACATCCGAAGGATCAGAACAGTATCCGGTTAAGATGAAATACATAGGATGACCTAACTATTAGAAATGTATACTGACTTAGATGGAAATATTAATAGATAAAATTACTACGCACAAACCAGGAAACGAACCCGAATATCCGGGGTAATAAGCTGAGGTGCTACACGTCACTCCCAGCGTAAGTACGAGTACAAACGTCTTATTTTGTTGTTTTTCCACATGGGTTTATTTTTTCACGCCTTAAGAGAAATACATATTCTTAAAACACTTTCGATTTTAAACTTTATTGTACTATCACTATTATAAAAGAATACAACATTTTCCAATATAATTTTTGAATCAAAGATTCTATCATCAGGCACTTCACAAATTATCAAATAAAAAAATTCTATTGGAAAATGTTGTATTCGTTTATAATAGGTGATAGTACAATAAAACTATTTTCCAATGCTCCAAGATTCTACATATTTTAAACTTGTTTAAGATATTTAAATTAATATAAGTATACAAAATTTATATTTAAATTCATAAAAATAACCCATATAGTATTTAATAAGTGCTAGTTTTGTGTAAGAAAACATATATTTTAACTAAATTATTTTATTGTTCGAAGCTTTGTATACAGTATTTAGGCTTTAAAGTAGGAAATTACACATGTTTAAGAAATTATAAGAATTACATTTTCATTAACATACATTACTTAGGTGTTTACCACTCCAACGCTGAAACATGCCAGAACAATTTGAGGTTTACGGAGCGCTACGTAAGAAAATACAGGTGTTCGATGTGTAATCTTAAGCTAGTCCAGGCGTTGTCACTGCATTGAAGGCATTCCCAAGTAAGAAAAACAAATAACATATCAAACCAGCACGGATGAAAATAGGATACGGATATCAAGATCAGGACGATCTGATATTTTTAAAATTAAGTGTAATGTGATAATGGGAGTTAATTTAAAACAAACACTTTAATAATATAGGTTTTATTTTTTTAGTTTTTTGAGGCCTTCCGTACTCAACGAGAACGTCTTCAGACTCACATAACTGAACAAAAGTGGTTATTTTGTATAAATAAATCGATATTATTGGAGTGTTTGTTTTAAATTCATATATAATTTCCAATAAGAAAAGAGCATCAAGAATGTATGATAATGGAAGTCTATAAGTATAAAATGACTGTCATAAAAAACATCGTTTTTATTATAAATAACCTTTATAGAACTACTATTATATTGCCAAGTCTACAGTCTACAATTTAAACCGCTAGATTAGATTAAGGATAGCAATTCTATTATAAATATCTTTCCATTTAATATGTTATGAAACACTATAATTATCCTGTAGTATATGTATGACAAGTAGAAAAAGCTGAATTATGTCATTTCACGACTTCAAAGTGACAAGCTCAAATCACCAATACTGCAGAATACAAACTATGTGGAACGCTACAGGTGCCATATTTTAGCCAAGCTATAAGCGATTATGTCAAACAAGATGATGTATCGCCTTTCCCTGTGGAATCTAACCTAAATATTTTTAACCAAACAAAAAATTTCTCACGATATAAAAATATAAAGTTGTTTTAAATCCCATGATTTGAATAGTAAATTTAGTTCAATATCTCTACACGGATGAAAGAATAAAGAACATAGTTTTGTTATTTGGTTATGTTACGTAAGGCAGACGTCTTTCAAAACTAATAAAATTTTATAAATTAAAGAGTTAACTACTAAAAATAGCGATATAAATGAATAATACTTCATTTTACATGGCATTGTAAAATGAAGTATTATTCATTTATATCGCTATTTTTAGTAGTTAACTCTAAATATATATATATATATATATTTATTCTATATATATATATATATATATATATATATATATATATATATATATATATAACCAACAAAAAACCAATCGTATGTTATATACGATATGAGTTTTTATTTCATACAAATTATTATAAGTTAAAAGCGACTGATAAAAAAATGATCGCAGTTTTTAATGTTCATAAAATAAAACACCACACAACTGTAATGAAACAATTGCATAATTTGTTCAGAATATGTCGACATTTTAACATATTCGACTTAAATTAATGCCTATTGGAGCGAAAAACTTTATAGAACATCAAATGTTAGACTGAAGCGGTGAGTGATAGTGATTAAAACATGGAATCATGGAATATATAACTAAAATATAACTGGACTGGCTTGGTTTGAGTTCCGATATACTTTCTGTTTATGTCATTGGAGCTAGAATCCTCGCAAATCACTAGACGTAATTACTAAAGTGGTGAGTCAAATTATAGTCATTAAAACCCTCAAATCATAATTACAACAGTTCACTTGTGATATGCTGTCAGTAAAAGTTTCTGGAACGAGTATTCTTGAAAACTTAAACATTCAAATCATTATTTAGGTTTGGTTTGAGTCATATATTTGGAATAGATCCCGGCCTCCTCGTGTGAGTTTTGGTTGACGGAGGCCCAACGTGTCAAACATACTTCTTATCAACGTCCAATGTAACATACTCCTTACCACACAAGTCTAAGTTCAACGCAAAAGTGACATACATGCGTACAGATACATGTTATTATGGCTCTAAGTAGATTGATTGTTTTCAGTATAATAGCATTAAAGATTTAAAAATCCCAATTAAGGGTGCCTATTTGTGATTCTAGAATATTTAATCAAATATCTAGACCACGATATATTATGTTACTAAGTTACATGTTATTAAGCTACATGAATACTGGTTCGAACTGGGGCAAATTAATAAAGAGTCTTCCCTCAAGTACCTTTGAATACGTCCAATTAATAATATTATAAGTCCCTTCTTCTGTAGTTTATTCGTGAATAAAAGATATATAATTGCCAATAACTTTATCATACACTCACTATTGTATTTGAGCGTCTTTGAGATAAATGATGCTCATTGTAAAAAGGCACTCTAGAATACATATTCAGCCTAGTCTCTCTGTGGTATATATTTAGAAGGACTTCTAGATCGTCTTCTTCTACCCTGGCATAAAAGTGGAATTTCTCCTACAGTAACTCCGACAAACACATAACGTTTTTACTTCCAATATCGGTACTCTTTATCACTACTATAGAATACATTCTACCTGTACATTTATTGTAGCAAATATTTCACTACTCCAACCCTGGCAAACATGAAAAGTGAATATTGTACTCTCAGCACGGAGTTAAGCTTTAGTACGAAGGCTCAAACCTAAGGAAGCAAGAGTATCAGTGAAAGGTAGTGGATCGTCAGCGCGCGCGGCTGTCTGCTGTTACTGACAACAACAGCGCAGTGAGTTAGTCTTAGCGACACTAGTGCTCTCTGGTGCTGTAGTCACAAAATACGTATTTACACATGGGCGTCACCTGTCTGTATAGATCGTTCGTTTGAGGTTGCTGTGAACTTATGCACATCGTAGAATCATACAGTTTTGTTTTCATCTTTTAAGAGATAATATTTGCAAAACAAGGGTTATATAAGCTATTAAAAATACAGATTGATTAATTGTCTGTAAAAAAATCAATACACAACCAGAATAACACAAAATAAGGATGTATTGGTTTACCTTCTTTTTTTCAACTTAGTAGAAAAAACATACATTACCTCCAGAACACTTCATGTTCAAAAACCCACAAAATTCGATATTATAAAAACCAATCTATTATTTAATGGCATACGCACACAATTATTTATTTATGTTTCTCCAGATGAAATGTGGTATTACAAACGCAAGGAAGGTGACGAAGTTATACAATGTGTTCCATATATGTATCCAGATATATTGAAATGATACGTTAGAGTTTAATAAGCTCTAAAATGCCCCTTCTAGACGGAAACAGTTTAAAATTCCCTTTAATTTATTGCAGTTATATGAAGATTAGTTAATGAGTAGTTTTAGTTTTGTATTGAGTGACAAATATGACCAACAGTGTTTGGAAGAAGGCCAACAAATGTTGGACTAACTTAGAGTAATTACGTCCGCAATGAGGGTTGAGTGTAATCAAACATTGTTCAGACCCTTGGTCAGGGCTTGGCTAGAATGATACGGGTAACAAATGGACTCTCTTAGTAATTGAGACTCGTTTTTGTCTTTAATAAGTAATTATATAAAACTCCTTTCTATATTATTCACAGCAGTTTTGAAAACTTCTAGTTAACAAATCAACAAGCAATGTTCACATGTTCATAGGTCCCAACTCCGCTCAGTTGGTCTTATCTAAAATAGGGATAACTCTTTTACTTTTCAACCAAGTTAAACAAGCAAGTTATATTTTATTCGTATATACGTTTCAATAAAGGAGTATTCAGCATAAGTTTTGTAGAAATACCGGGTTTCCAGTTAAAATTATGAAAACTAGTATACTATTTAACTTTTGGCTAGTGCCCGTTAATTGAATTAAAGTGAATAAAAGGTTTTCTGTTTTTCACATTAACATTTTTTGAGATGCAATAAGAAAAAATGTACTACAAAGTATAACTTAAATGAAGAGACCACAATATTAATTATATTGTGCTGAAGATATTACAGAACACTTATTGCTACTAAGTGAAACTCGGTAGTGGACTAAATTACCTGAAACTTTATTGGGAAGTAACACGATGTGAAAATGTAACAAAATGGTAGGCTACTAATATCAAGAGTTGAATGGAGTATATTTTAAACATATTATAAATAGTCTTCAGAGGAGTGTATCATAGCTGATGGTACAGATGATTTCAAACTAAAAATGTCCAACAAACCATTATTGTTATATAGCTATCAGCCAATATTTTGTATTATTTATTAGCATTATATTTAGATCCAGTAAGGCTATAGATACAAAACATAACAAATACTTCGTGACTAATAATTGTAAAATAAAAAAAATAATTGTATTATTTCCTTTAAAGTTAACAAAATGCCGTCTGTTTATATGTTAATTGGAAATAAGAAGAAAATCAGTACAGATATATTAAATTTTCAGGATACCAACTTTTTAAATTTTTGTAAACTTCCTACAGGAACTTTTTTTTAACAAATTCTGTCAGCGCTTCAGCAAGCATAAAAACCCCTTTGAAACCACGCTTGTATACACAAACCCCGGAGCAACAAACATGTATTAAATTCCTCAAACATTTATTAATATATTTATTACTACGCAATAAAAAATATCTCAAAAATATCTCATAACGCTAAGATAAAATGTGCGAGTTTAAATGTCCATGATGTTTTTATCATTGCTCTTATGGGCAAATACTGAAGGTTACTTCAAATACTCAATGTTGTTTCCTGCTACGGCCGACCCGGCTACCATTGTAAAATTGGCAATGTTAGGCCGATTTTTTATACAAAAACTACTTAAAACCTGTCTAATACAAAAAAGAACATGTCGACAAATAACTTATATATTTTTCTAATATCTAGTTGGGATATTCATCACAGGTAAAAATAGACTTAGCTAAATATAAAGATTTATAAGAAATACATTTATTCAGTCAGCCAGTAAACTGACGGAGACCAAAATACGTGGGAGACGGCAACTGGTCAAATAGAGCTTCAGACGTTTATTTGCTCTAATGGAGAACCAAACGTCTTTGACGGGTTCTGAAAGTCGGTACCTAAACATACTTCTACAGAAACATAAACTTAAAGCTGTTTTGCTATCCTTAAGTCAATATTTTTAAACTATGAGACCCTTTGATAGTTTTGACACTTTGCCGTTGAAAAGTTGTTAGCTTTCTAGGTTTACACACTATTCACAACAGTGTTAAATATAAGAATGCTTTTATTCCGCACAGTATTGTTTATATTCTATATTGTATTCTAAATATAAGGTTAAGAAATATTGGAATAACATGTTTTAATTAAAAAATATGTTTTTATTGTTCCATCCGCTCTTCAATATCTCTAACATCAACGCTTGCAGTAATGAAGTCTGTTGAGCTTTTAAAAAGACGTGAGAGAAATGTCATTTTGACTTTTCATTAAAGAAAGACAATACTCCATAATTGTTTGAACCTGCTAAAGGAACAATGATGGCTTATTAAATAAAGCGTAATTCTTAGAACTTTTATTTTACGTTCCAGTCAATTAAATGAAATGTATAAATGCTGACATTATGATGGTTCTTCACTAGCTGACTTTAATATTGAAGGTCTCGTATGTGGCATTATAATTTTATGTTTGTTTTTCCATAACTCATTCTTATATTACAAAACTGGTTGTGGTTAAAAATGTTGCGTATTCTTCCAAACAGTACAATTTTAGACCTAACACACTGGTTAATTTCATATCTGTCTGACTACTGCACGATTTCTCGAAAACAAATAAATCCGTGGATTTGAGATTTTGCACGACACTTCATTTCTATATAAGTAGCTAAATCTTTTCTATATAAGCAGCCGTGTTACTCTTGATAAGATGGAGTACCGCCAAACAGGTCCAAAATGGGTCCCAAAGGATTTGACTGCAGTTACGGAAGGAAACAGGGCATGAGAGTGTGCAGAGCTAAAGGAACGCTATGCAAGAAATTGTAAGCAATTTCTCAAACAAAATTTTAAGTTTTAATAAATCTTGAGTTCAATATCATGAGCCAAAATCAAAAAGGCAAAGCATGGAGTCGAAGAAAACCATATTGCCTGACAAGAAAAAAATTCAAAATCCAAGTATCATCAGAGAAATTTTGTTGACAACGTGTTGCGTGTCTGTAGGTTTGTTGGTTATTCCGAAGAGAAGTGTATAGTAAACAACCAGTATTACTCATATTTGCTTTTAAGGAAAGTGAAGCGAGCCATGAAAGAGAAAATTCGTGGATCTCAGAGAAGAGGTGTGATTCTCCAGGAAAATAACGCACATCCTCATATTGCTCAACTACCCTGTAAAAAAAAAATAGGCAGAGAATTACTGTCTTGTCCTCTTTACAGTCCTGATTAGGCACATGGTGATTTTGATTATTTTAGTGAACTGAAGAAGTTATTACGAGGAAGGAGATTTCAGGACGAGGAGGAAGTAAAAAGGCCTGTGGGAAATTGGTTAAAACATTAAATTAAAGTTTACTTTGAAGCGGGAATAAAATGATCTGAAGCCAATTGGAACAATGGCGTACATGATTACGGGATCTATGTTAATTTTTTTTTTTTATTTGTAAAATAAACTGTTTTTGGTCCAGATTATCTGTCTCTTTAATTACAGAATAATCCTCGTATTAACTACGATTTTACCATATAGAGAATATTACAAAAAAGTGCTATTGAAGTAAGGCTTATTACACCTATAATAATCTGCATGTTGTAACACAATACCTGTGTTGATACTATCACTGCTAGGGTACCAGAGTTCAGGGTGAATGAAATAAAACAGGTGTTGAAGTAGCAACACCGTTACGTACACCTGGGAATGGGATTAGTTTCCTTACCATAACGCTGACACTCCATGTACCGTATAATTGCGCAGCAGCCACAATAATGGACGTGGTTTGGAGAATTGGGCTGCAGGTAACAGACTAACTGTTTCGATTGGTCTGGTGGTAAAAGGATGGGTCCAATCATCACGTTTTGTGTTAGCAAAAGGTGGGAACCCTTACTATACGGCATCTTCCTTCAAATTTGGCAAATTTTCAAATTACATTGATGAACTAGAAAATGTTTATTTTAATGGTTTTTTCCATATGAAGATTTATGGAAATTTTTGTTTTGTTTTAAATAACTAACATAAATAATAGTGATTAGATGAAGGGCAAAATATAATTTCTAACATAACCGTAATAATTATAGTTTGCTTTTTTATTTACAAAAACAAAAAAACATTATTCATACAAAAATGTAGTAGAAATAATGGTTTTAATATATTTATATTTTAATAAACAAATATTCTTCGTGAGATGGAAAGTTAAATTTTGATACATTTAGATGTAAAACGCTTTGGTTAGCTAACATGTCTGCAAAGTTTCAAGTTGTTCACATTACCAGTTTTTCAGAAGGATCTTGTTAACCAAAGGTTACATATAGACAGAAAGCAATAAATGAATAGGTTTATGGCGTTTGTTCATATAAAACTACTTTTTGTGTTTACTATCACTACTTGAAGTTTTGCTCAACTCTCGTAAAACACCCTGTGTTTACTGAGTGATTCGAAAATTAAAGTTAATAAAATCAATTTAGAGAAGTGCATCATATAATTGCCGGTTAAAGACGGAAAAGAGTTTCAATTAATGTAAGAATCCATTTGTAACCAGAATCATCCTACCCGAGCCCTGACTAAGGGTCTGAACATGGTTTAATTACACTCAAGTTCCGTTCCTTACGTAATTACTCTAAGTTAGTCCTACATATGTTAGGCTCCCTTGAAGTACAAATAGATAACGTTAGGTTTAAAAATATCGTTTTATTAAAATAATGCAAGATAATGTCTTATAATTTAAATGAAAACATAGAAAAATATTGAGTACATAAAGCATGATTGGTATTCGTGATGTTCACAAAAGTTTTTTTTATGTTTGAGTTTCTTTGTTACATCGATATATTACCCGGCATTCATAACTTGTTGTTTTTTTACTCCCATCATTATGTGTTTGCAGCATTTTAATGTCCATCCACATGTCCATCCAGATCCAGCATTTGGATTATTTGTCTGTTCCAAATGCAAGAATTTTTAAATTTGTTTCCTAATACCGATACTGTATATATTTTGTCGAATTTGTTTGTGAAATATATTGGACAAGTTTTTTTGTTCGCCATTTAATAAAGTTCTTTAATATTCGAGTTCGAAAGAGAGATATGCTTTACTATTTTTGCATTTGTGTTTGATCTCGGATTGCGTTAAAGATAGATATTTGTAAACGGGCAAATTGTTAAAATAATATTTTTAATTTGCATTGTTTAAATAGATCACGTAGAGTGGATAAAACTTTGACATTAATTTCAGATCTCATTTCATCAGAAGTTGTAAGAGATAATTTATCAGTGATTGACTGGATTTTCCACCACTAATTAAATTAGGATCGTTCTTATATAAGTTTTTCTTTAATTTTCATATTTTTTCTATATTATTCATGTTTTGATAGTTATAAATTATGTTTTCTCTATCCCAGGTTCTACAACAATTTAGCACATTCTCACAAATTTCTTTGTTTTTCAGATTAATCTTTGAGTTGTAGTGACTTTCTTAATTTCTTTTTAAATATGCTTTTACTTTATAGGGACAACTTATTTTTTCATAATCCATTTATTTAGAAATATTTTAACTCAGAATTTTTGTCTAAGTAAGGTAGTCTAGATATATATATTCCTAATATTTACATGTTTAAAACTACACCATTAGTTAATTATGCGAAAAATTTATAAATTGTGTAAAGTGAGGTAGACTTTATAAAAGTACATTTTAGAGGTACAGTACTGCGAACGCAAATGGCTAGGTGTAGCGGGTACGGCGGTTATCGCAAGATACCGAATCAAACAACGTCTAGAGTGGTTGATACTTGGAAGGATGACCGCCGACCGATCTGTTTTTCTTGTCATTGGTGGTGGTTTGGAAGTTCTTTGTAAGCTATTATTCCCCAGGTTAAGTTTCATTGGGGGCCCCTTAGCCCTAACTTCTCGTGATTAAATAAGACATTGTTTGGCTTTTGACTTTGACTTTGAAATCAATAGCATGCATTAAGGTATATAACATTATTACTAAGTATTAGTTTCCCCATTTGATTAAATATTATATTAGAGTTAGCATCTTATATGCAAATGAAATCCTACGTTATATTATTTTATTTCTTACATATAGTACTATACATATCGTAGGACGAAATTTCGTAGGATTTTAAATCTGTGAATACAAAACACATGTTTTTATTATTTCTTAAACTAAACTGAACATAATTTCGTTATATAAACTTAATTCGTAATCAGATGATAAGATGAAATATAAGAGGAAGTACATATTGGATATGATAATATAATGCAATATTTCGATTACTGCTTTTAAAGTTATCACACTTCCATGTAGTACTTTCTTTTAAGTTTCTTATTAACGGTAAGAGAGTACTTAATAGTCATAACCTTACCAATTGGATGTGTTTTCTTTATTTTCAATAAAGACATTTTTCTTTTCATTTCAACATAAAAAACTGCAAAACTTATAAGAACGAAATTTGGTAGAGAAAGTCCTTTGGAGTTGTTGATAAGGTCTAACAAAACATGTTTGAATATGTAGGCCTTAATAATGTCTAATATTAAAAACTAAATTAGTAGTGTAACCTTAAAAGGTGTTCGGTTTTGGCTCCGTAACATTATCAACCATCATTAATTTTTGCGACTTTATTTTTAATTATTTTTTTAATGCACAACCTCAAAACTTTTTTGTGTTTTATAATTTAAATATTTAAACTGCAGGCGTTACAAGAAAACTATAGAAGCGTACGGATCAGAATTAGTAGTAGCAGATCTTAACAAAGAGATGGCATCCATAACGTTACGATAAAAAAGAGTGTAAATGTGCATAAGGTTTAAAATTGTTCTTTTAAGTGAAAAACTCAAGGTCACCCAGCTACAGCCAGCCCCTGCTACTACGGCAATTGCAATAAACCGATTTTGTATACAAAATCTACTTAAAACGTGTCTTAGGCACGCTAAAGATACGCAGGTCCTTATTATTATTGTATTTAATAATACATTATGGCTTTCATATTGCTTCCTGCTCCCGTCCGCAGATTGTGTGACTACTGAATTATTCATTTCCTATAGAATATACAAATCTTCAATATCTCGAAAACCATTTGATATAGAATACATTTATTATTAGCAATTACGTATAGAATAGATATGGTTGGTTAGGATTGATAACAGCTACCATATTTAACTGGGATGGCCAACCAACATTGGCAGTAAATGTGAGTTGTGTATAATATGCCATAAGTTGTGTATAAGATAAATGTTTCAACTTGTTGCAGCTTCTTACGCCATTAGTTTTATTATTAAATAAAAATTATTTCAGTTTGAATTCAAACTTTACAGATAAAACATTGATTGTAACAAAAAGTTTGGGAAATGTTACTATCATTCCATAGGAAGTTATAGTTTTCGTATTAACAAAATATTTGTAAATTTTTAAATTTTTATCGGCTGGAATATGGTAAAGAATTTGCATAACGAGCTCGATATACGCTATTAAACCAAGAAGTGGCGAGGTAAATATATATTTAAATATATAGAGTTTGTAATTTTGTGTAGTCTTTAAATTAATGCTACAAAGAGTTAAATTTTACAATAGACCGATTTTGAATATCAAATCTATTTAAAAATGTCTAAAGTACACGAAACAAATTTAAGTAAAAATGTTTTATGCATTTACTTATGATTGTATGTTTCTTAGATAGTCATACTTTAGATAGGTATTTGTATAACAAACTGTTTTGGAAATTTTATAAACATTATACTCTCTAGTTGGCGTGTTCAGCATTTAAGAATATCTGGAAGTGCTGCCGCGTTAAATATTACAGTAGACAAATATTATACATAAAATATACCTAAAATGTTTCTGGCAGGCTGTAAAAGACGTAGGTCAAAAGTATTTATGATTGTCTAGTGTATGATTTTTCATAATTTCAAAAACTACAAATCAGTGACTATTTATTATTCATGTGAGTGTAACATTGATGTCAGGTAAAATGTAACAAGGGCAACAGCAAAATGTAAAAATTTATATGAAATAAACTTAATCTTTAAACAAATAAACAGGCCCAGACAAAAACTCGTGAGACGCAGTAACTGGTCAAATAAACATACTTGCTCTAATGCAGAATCAGAAGCATTTGACTGGTTCAGTGAGTAACTAAATATACTTCTAAAAAAATCATCACATTAAAGTAGGTTAGCTATCGTAAGGTCAACGTTGGTTGAACTTTGAGATCCTTTGATGACTGACAGATTCTGTGAGTCGATACTTAGCCATACTTCCAATAGAAACACAACCTTCCAATTCAGTGGCAAAATATAAATCTTTGACGTAATTGACACATCATATATAGTTCATAAAAGTGAATGCTAGAATAAAAAATTTCTTCCAAATGGTATTTATGTAATCATGCATTAAATGTAGAAGCAACAAAAACCCAGTGCAATGTTTTAATTTGTAAAAATACGAGAGTTTTATGAGTTTTTTTACCGCAGCAAGGTAAAATAGTTTAATTTTTTTTTTATTATTTTTTACAGAATCAGTTGAAACTATGTACAACCTTTCAGATTTTTAAGAGCTTACTATCAAGGTTTTAGCGCACAGACGGATGGGCAACGATTCGAATTCAACATGACCTTTTTATGGTATTATTATTGGATAGAGACTACATACTTCAATGTAGAGAGGACTGATAAATTGTGTCTGAATCATATAATATCAAAGTGAATTTACTAATCTGTTACCTACATTAAAAAAAAATATTGTTTTTTCAATCCTAATCACAATTATAATACCCTAATACATTCTTAATACGTTTATATGGGTCATCAGGAATTGTAAGGTTTTGGTTTTCAGGGTCTATAGGAAGAATATTCTTCTGTGTTATTGGAATAAAGGAGAACACGCATGAAATGTAATGGGAGAGTCAGAGGTGAATATATTACAATTTACGATGAAAAATTTTACCTTTATTATCGAAGTATGCGAAAGAAATTGTTAAAATGTGAAAGGAAGGATAGAAAGTTATAAGTTTCTGAGTAAATTTATCTTCGAAACTTAGATCCGACTAAACCTTCAACGGCTATGTTTCGTAAACAAGAGGACCATTAGTCAAATGTGTTTCAGACGTTTAAAGTTTTTCTAAAGTGCTGATTGGTAATTTGATTGACAACACTCATAATAATTATGAGTGTTTTTTACTAACTACATACTTATTCTCATATTGTTAACAAGGAAGTTTTCACGTAAATAAAATGTTATATTATTAGTAAAAAGCAAGGTGTTGTCTGGGACAGGTAATAATTTAAATATATATTACAAAATTAATGTCCGTTAATACTGAACCTGAATTAGATTCATGGATGTTCACTTTTACAAGCCAAAGCTACCGCCAACATTCCCTCTACAACACTTAATCTGGAGACCACCATCTTAAAGGTGACTTCTGAACCACCACTCATCGGCAAGGCAGGCGAGCTTCTTGTAACGACTGTGTCGCTCTGAGGTCATCCATCTAAGGACCAACCGGACTCGACTTTGCCTGTTTGGTTATCTCGTGATAAGCGCCGTACCCGCTAAACTGCGCCACTGGCAACTCAAACTTGAAAGAACGCTCTAAACAAATTCGTTAGTTAATGAATTTTAATATTGTTATTAAAGCACACCTCCCTTTAACCTTTAGTAAAGTGTTTGAGATCCCGTGTATTAAATCATATAACAAATATCTCATTATAATAACGTTTTAGCTTTTTTTTGTTATATGAAAGTCGAATCTTGATAAATTATGATTTGTGACATTCAGCTATAGAGTTGTCTTTTTTAGGTTGGCGTGGAGAGAATAATTATATTTTTTATGAAAATGAGATAATCATTTATATACATCGTTTCTAAATTTTAACGTAGTTAAGAAAATGTAGAAAAGGAATATTTCGTTTGTAATTTATTATACGTGTTTATGATTACGTATACTTAACTACGTGTGTATGCGTGTGTTTGTAAGGTGTATAAATTATTTACTAATTTATAAATTTTAAAAACAAAAGTTAAACCTTGAATCCCAAACCAAATATTTTCTTAGGTGTAACAAACATAACGTTAGATACTTAATTTATAAACAAACACTCCAAAAAAAATAACATTTTACAAAAATAAAAGTTCATAATTTTTTATATTTGTTTATGGATGAAGTATATTTGTATGTTTGTTTATGGATGAAGTATACTCAAATCTGCTAAATATTCAACAGTAAATTTTATTTATAAAAGTTACAGTTACATCAATTCTTAATCATAGAGTCCCATCAAATAAAACTAACACCTTTAGTTCACTGCCTACGACTTGGCGATTTGTGCAACCAAAGTATGGACTAAATGTGCACCATAATCCACTCTGTTACAACATCAACAAGAAATTGTCTTTCTGAAAGTTCAATATATCTAACATGAAATCCCAACTCTTGCAGTTCCCAAACTATGACTTGAGGATTACTGCAATCAAAGTTTGTACTGAATATGCAGCATCTTACACTCTATTACATCCTCAACAGGAAATTGTGTTTCTTAAAGTTACAGTTGAATACTGTCGTGCATTCAACTCCAGTCACCAACTTGTTCTTGTACATTGATGCACATTTATACTTTATTCATACCCTTTATGAGGATTGAATGTGTGCTTATTTTACAATTTAATTTTTCATTAAATTTACATAAATAGACTAAACGTTAAAAGCATGCTAAGTTAAAAGTAGACTAATACGTAAAGTATGCGATACTTACAAAGTGTTTCAACGGCTTTGGATGCGATAGCGTATTCTGGAAGATTTTAAATATTTTTTAATGTTAGCTTATAATACTTAGTAAGCCAATATGCACCTTTGAGGTATAAACATGTACGTGGGCTTTACTTTATCATTATTTAAATCAACGAAGGTTTTTAAGGGCTTCCCAAAGTGAAGAATAAAATATTTACCATCCTTATCTTATAATCATTATTCTGGTTAAATCATTTGCAGTAGATCCAATTCTAACATTTTCTTTACTCCCTGCCTAATAAAACTTTAGATTTAAATTGGATTTGAACAGTGCTTATGAGGCTGACCAGAAAATTTGTTTTAGGGATTAAATTATTTGTGAAATTTACTTAATTATTAGAAACTTGAGATATAGTTTTTTTTTTAATTCTGAAAATTTTCAGTATAACAAAAATAAAAGAGTAACCCCTTTTTTATGAAAATAATTTTTCATTAAAACGATGTAGGAATATTTTTTTTATTTTGAGAATTCAAACTTTGAATTTTACTTTCTGATAATACCTCGAGTACAATATAAGAGCTAAGATTTCAGAAAATCCTAATCTTTATTTTTTATTTGCTAATTTGATAATTTAGCGAAAAGATATTCCCACCTCAGTCTTTAACACATTGCTTTGGCGTTTTAACTACACATCAGTTAAGTAACTAACGGGGAAATTGATGACAGGTATAGAATACCAAAAAGAATTCCAAACTGATTTTTTTAAACCTGTATTACAGCATACACAATTATAGCATACGTATTGCTAATTAATGATATTCACCAGTTAATTTTCAAACTTTGACCTATGCCTTTAAATTTATATGAGTATTCTTACAAGTTTATCCCATAAGCAAAGGTGTAGTGAGCTTAACCTGTAAGATTCGCAATACAGAGGCTCTACATAAATTGAGCCGCACACAAGAGATTGTTATCAAAAATGGTTGTATGAAAATGTATACTTTTTTCAGTTTCATATTATATTAGTATTTCTATACTATTTCAGTATTATATTAGGAGTTTTACACCTTCATAATATGACAGGTTGAAATCCTTGATACATAGGGTTCCCCTCTTGTAACACATAGCGATGGGAAATATTCGATATATTATCTTTTTTACTGAGTTGCTATTGGAAAACACTTAGAAACTAAAGTATTGATAAGACTGTGATGCTTCGGATGATGCGCAATGGAGCTGAATGGATAGTAAATAACATCATATTACAGCCAGACAGCAGACGCCCGACCTGTAGGCGCCGTCTTGTTCCTGTTGGCGCCGCGACGTTGTTTGCCTATGGTCTCACAATAAATTGGTATTAAGGCCAAAGTTAGTGGAAAAAATGGACGATACACAGTTATTTATGGCTTTATATTTTATTATTATGTATAAACGATGTAATAAACGGTTCTTGATAACTTTGAAACGGTTCTTCAATCTAACATATTCATAAATATTTTAACCAAAAATTAACCTACATAGGCTATTATTTTAAATATATGATAATACCTAACATGAAAGGAAGTTACCGAATCAACACTACATAAACTTTCGACACACGGAGACATGACAGATACTTGATCTAGTGTATGTTTTATATTGACAATGGGTCAAGGCGTGATATACGAGTATATATGGTTTTATATATTACAAATAGTAAGGTATGAAATCGATTGGGAGCGAAGGAATATACTAAATTAAGGAAATTAATTGATTCATCACCAAATATACTATTTCGTTTTGTAATGAATAAAAATAATATAGCAGGAAGTACGATAATTTAAGAAAATATTACGTTCCAAACTGGGATTTTGAAGAAATGTTTGCTTCTATCGTTGTTGGGTTTGCTTAGTCTATGTTCACTATTATTGTTTCTCTTTTTATAGATTATTATCATTCATTCACAATGTAAGAATAATCCGTTGACATTTAAAGTGACACTGTAGTTATTTTTATTGTATTCTTGTTTTATGTATTACTAAGTATTAAGGTTCTTTCAATCCTATGGTTATGTAATTCAACCACCAACTCCAAATGATTTATGCAAAGATGTATTGCTGCATATAAATAGATAAATGTTTCGACCAGGTATCAACTGGAAAACTTAGATTATGGTAATTATATGGGCGTTGTAATTTTATGGATGCAGTATTTACATAAGTGGAACTAGATTTGAGAAGTAAGTATGGAACTTGTTTTCTCAGTTATATCAAAGCAATAATGTTAGAAAACTATTGATTGATTACAACTTCAAATCTTACTCTAATACAGTCCAGTTATAACTGAAGAAATTTTATGGCTTGTATTTATTTAAATATAGCCGTAGGTCATAGTCTTTATTTTCAGATTAAGAATCAACAAAAATTAAAAAACTAATTTTGTTTATAGAACCACTATTCTACTTTTGATAATATGTCTATTAAATTTCCTTAAGCCTGCGGAATCGATAAACAGTATGTACTAAGCATCTCCAAAATTTTCCCGCTCTTATTGCATCAAAATATAGGTAGTGCAAATGAGTTATTTCAGCTTCACATTAGAAAGGCGCCTTTATTCAAGAGTTTAAGAATGAAATATCTCCTGACGTCACATCTAAGTTACTGTCGTCCTTAACTCAAGAGATTCCAAGCCTCAGTTAATTTCAAGGTTCGCTGAAGGGGTTTCTCCAAAGGAGAAGCAGGAATTTCTTAACATTCTTAGTGTTTTAGCAAATATTTTAGCACGCTGTGAACTCGGAAACTATAGTGAATAATAAATAATGGCGCGCAAGTATGAGAGGTCGGATTACGATTTACAGCAGTGTATTGATAACAGATTACAGTGACGCAGCTCTAGAAAGTGATAGATTCCAACCATCTCCAGAGATTGGTCATCAAAACGTAATTGCCTTGACCGGGATTTGCTTTTTCCTTCGCCAGTCAAAACCCAAATATCTATGAGAATATAATTTATTAAAGTCTACCTACATCAGTCATTAAACTAACACACTTAGTATAGTCTGAACAAACTATAAAGATATTGTTCTGATTATAGCCATGGGTATTTAAATATTCATTCTTTAAAAGAATGAACCATCGTTACTAAGTATAGAGTAATTTTACATAAGTAAACTCAGATCAGAAACTGGACGTTGTCTTCATTTGGAAATTTATTATAATTAAAAAACTTGATTAGTTTGTGTAAGTCTAATTAGAATTAAATAAATTAGATTATTATTTAATCCATAAAAATTATAAATGATGATTTGACATTTAAGTGACTTTTATGGCGTTGCTGAGTACTTTAATTAATAGTTTAATGATTATATTTAGTATAGTTATATACATTTTCCTAAATTTGCTGTTAAAAGCTACCATGTATACATATATAACGATGTTTTGCCCGACTGTAACGTTCCAACTCATTTCATTATACAAGGCCCATTAAAATCCCCATTACGATCAAGGCCTTAGAGTGTACGAGGGTTTCATTGATGGTTAGCTAGTCGATTTGGCGATATTAGTAAATAATAATCAAGTTAATAATAGCAAGTATGGCAACTACGAAGAACTAGTTTACACTGTATTACCTCAGTATACTAAGAAACAAATGAGAAGCTTTTATAATTAAATATTGTTACAGGGGGTTTAGTTTGCTTTTAAGAACAAAGCATTTGGAAAAAAGCTATTTGCAATAAACTAGTTTTATATTGACCCGAAATCCTTCGAACGTCAATATTTTATCAATAAAGAACAGAAAGCCTGACAGAATGTGACAGTTTATCACTTGTTGATGAGTTGGATATTAAATAAAGATAGTCATTTAAATAATGAAAATGTATGTATTGTACGCAGCTCATTTTACAGAGATTGCGTACTCTATATAATATACATAATTTTTTTTTAGTTATAAGTCTTTTGCAGATATGAAACATTAAATAAACTAATTACAATTTTAAACTATAATTTATAATATGAAAACATCCAGCTTTTTAAATACATAGGCTACGTATTAAACCAATGTAAAGACTTTGTATATTTACGATTTTTATAAAGAAATCTATTTGAAAAATGGTTGTAAACAAGAGTTCCGTCAAGTACCTGAAATACTACATCCGTAGATATCAGACACAGTACCACGTTAGGTAGATAAGGTTATTTAACTAATAGAAATTTTTCCTTACTTAGATAAAATTGCTATCCCCGAACCAGGAATCGAACCCGGGTATTCGGAGTAGTAAGTTGAGGTGCTACACCTCACTCTCAGTGGAAGTACAAACGTCTTATTTTGTTGTTGTTCCAACAGGTGTATTTTTCACGCTTTAGGACCAAGGACAAAGGTATAATACCAAAACACCAAACACATATAATATTTAATAAGTCCTAATTTTGTGTGGAAGCATCTAATACATTAAACTAGTGTTTTTTATTTGTCAAAGTTTTTTTACAGCAATTGGGCTTTAACGTAGCAAATTGCATGCATTAAAAAAATAACAGCTACTTAATAAGTACAGGTGTTTCGATGTGCAATCTTGGTTTTACACGACTGCAATTAATTATACTAACAATATATCAACTTATATTTTTAAAGGTTGTTATTGACGATGAATGGTTTGACAAGATAACCGGATTCCCGACATTTCTCATCGTTATATGTTACAAAAGGTACAACACACGTTTTGAGGATCGGAATCTATCCCCTTCGTTAGGTGAGGAAGGTGTTATTACATTCCAAAATAAGGAACAGAAAGGAGAAAATAAGGAAATAAAGGGTTTCAAACATACCCAAAAGCTGCTTGGACGTAGTCCAGACATTGCCACTGCAGAGAAAACAAGTCACAAGCACAAGTTATGTGTACGAAAAACAAAATCACACATCACACCAGAATGGATGAAAGTGGGATACGAATATCAGAAAAGGACGATGTGATATTTTCTAAAATTAAGGTGTATAAGTCTAAAATTACTGTCATTCAACACATTATCTTATTATAAACAACTTTTACAGAATAAATAGTCTATTACCGATTTAACGTTTAAAATACGAACCGCTAGCTTAGATTGAGAGTAGATTATCGATTATAAATATTTTTCCTTATGTTATAAATAATAATTATAATTATCCTATATTACATGTGTGTCAAGTATTAAAAGTATAATTCAAAGAGACAAGCTGAAATCACCAATGTTTGTACTGCAGAATACAAACTATGTGTGACGCTACAGGTGCCATATTTTAGCCAAGCTATAAGCGATATGTCAAACAAGATGATGTATCGCCTTTCCCTGTGGAATCTAACCTAAATATTTTTAACCAAACAAATATTCCTCAAGATTCAAATATATACGTTATTATATTTGCCGTGTATTTTTTATAAATTTAGTTTAATATCTCTATAAAGATGAAGGAAAAAGGAAAATAGTTGTTTTACTTGGTTTAGTGGGTTATTACCGACGTCTTACAAAACTAATAAAATATTATAGTACATGGTAATAGTTTACTACAAATGTTATATACAATCAGTTGTGCAAGGTGAGAGGATGTAGAATTTCTTAATATAGTACTTAAAACCGCATTGTGGTTGCATTCAAAATAAATATAATTTCGTTAAAACAGTTTTATAAAGACGTTAATAACAAGAAGACAATAAATATGTATAACGACTTGGATTGTTGATCTTAATATTCCAGAGTATTAATATATAAATCATCAATAATACATCCAAGACGATATAAAATATTTTTTGATTAGTAAAGATCCTAGTGAATATTAAGTACAATGTATTACTAAAATTGTTAACTATTAAATATTATCTGGTTTGTCTAAAATAAAAATCACAGTTCTAAATGAAAACAATGGATTTATTTTTAACTGGCAAATTAATAAGTTCAACGTTTCAGAATTTTTATCACTCTATTTTCCACAAAGAATTGACAAACCTTTTAGTAAATTTAAAAATTCCTTTGGCAAGAAATAAAAATATTAATCAAATTATCAAACTAAAAATCAGAGCTCTCTTCTAAAATAAAATAATAAAGTTTTAAAATAAAATGAAATACCACTTGGAAATAATAAAAATAAAAATGTTCACTTCTAAGTTCACTCAAAATACAAAATAAAATTTCAACTTCTCTTTACACTATTTGAACCTTAACTTTCAAGTCTCTGCAATTCAGATTACAACTCTCTCTCTAACAATTATAAAGTTCAATTAATTTTCAATTAATAATTCACAATAAACAGTTCCAGTTAAATATTAATAAATTACTACTTTTTCAAATCTCAATTAAAGTTATTAACAAAGTTCAATTTTAATTCACTTCTCTTGCAAGCATGAACCAAATGTAACTTGTATGATTCTATTATGCTCTATTGTTCTTCGAGAATAAGTTATTCAGATTGCTCTGTAGTTTCTATGATTTTAATTTTTTCCTATAAAAAAAGACAACAAAATTAATGTAATATCAGATCAAGAAGACTTTTTCAATAAAACGTACAATAAATTTGGTGCTTACCTCAAAATCACTCGCGGAAAAAAAATTTAAGAAATACGGCGCACTGCAATTAACTTTACTCACGAAAATAACCCAAGGAAGGGCGAAAATTATGAGCGGGCGCTTAAATACTTCCCTTTCCAATCACCTTTGCAGGACATCAGTGGAGCTCTCTCATTGGTCCAGCTGTATCAAACCAGGAGAACAATACTCACAATAAGACAAGTTCTAATCAATTCAAGGCAGTCAACCTGCCTTCCTAACAATTTAAAACTACCAGTGCTAACTTGCCAAAGGATTACATGTTCGATTTTACCCTGACATTTCACAATCTAATCTAAAATTAAGTCCCAATATTTCGATCCCAAAATTTTTATTTAATTTAAGTTTTAATTAAAAAAATAAATCAATGTAGCTTTAAAAACGCTACAATATGAAAATATTTTGGACAGAATCTGAAAAATATATCTTGGTTGTATGAATCTTTATCAACATTTTTAATAGTTTGGAGCGACTAATAAAAAATATATGGCATTTGAAATTGCATAAAATAAAAAATGTACAGTTGTAATTAAAACATTCAGAAACATCTGAACGATATGCTTTATTTGACTATGTCAAAACTTAACTGATATGCCGTTAAGTAAGAAATATTGTAGCGAGAAACTTTGTAGAACACCAGATATAATTACTGAAGCGGTGAGTCGGAGATAGTAATTATAACAATCATTTATGCACTGGCTTGGTTTGTGTTCAAAGATACTTTCTTTTTAAGCCGTTGGAGATAGAATCCTCGCAAATCGCCAGACTTAGTCACCGAAACGGTGAGTCAGAAATGAAAGCGATTAAAACATTCAAATCATCATGAGCATAGTTCAATTCGAATATACTATCTATAAAAATTTTTAGAGCCTAGAAACCTTGAAATCACTAGACGTAATCAACGAAGCCAATTTATAATTTTAATTAAATGTCTTATTGTTTGAGTAAAAATGTATTATATTATTACTGTAACTAATTTATATAAGTTTTGAAGCTGATGATATTTTTTTTCTTTGATAACGGAAGGCCTCACAAAAATAAGAATTGTATTTTTGGAGTGATTGTTTTTAACTTTATTAAGGATACCAAGAAGTAAGGAGTTTAAACCATGAATTGTATACTCTTTCTAAACAAATCTTGAATTTGAAAAAGTTTTGCCGTGCTACAGTTATTGTATACTCATAGCTGTTTGGAGATTTTCACTGGGATTATTTTTTTTATTTGTATTTGTCAGTTATATATTCAGTATTCTTTGTAATTCATTTCTTGGTGTTATTGCTTCAATTTCTCTGTTTGTAATAACTGTAAATTATTTATTATATTACTGTCCGTATAATTGTAAATAAGCTAATATACGGTAATATTTACTGTTTCTGTGATTTTGTTATTGTTGCTTTGCTATGATAATACAATGCCATTAAATTGGGTAGGACAGTTTGTTATGAGCTCTCATTTAATGTTTAAAAGTTTATATTTTAAATAGTATATTCAAGTAATTTTGTTAATCACCCAACAAAATATTTTTGTAAATTGTTGGGACACCATTTTACACTGATATTTTGATGCATATTGTATCTTTTAGACAAGAATGTTTCATGATTGTGCGTGTCACATTATGGAGTTAGGCTATACATAGTTTAAGTTTCAACAACGTTTATTTAGAACATTTACTGCCAGTGCATTATAAAAAAAGCAACCAAATAGTTTATTTTATTTTTATAAGAAGAAACATTTTATTCTAATTATCATCAACCCTGGTCGTTGCGATGTCTGTTACATATAGCAAATAAAACATTTGTTTGAGTAAAATTCACTTTACATCTACCCCCGTATGCTGTCATGAAACTGAGTTTCTTTTTGTTTGTGCTTATAAAACAATTATGGTCACTTATTCCTAAATAACCTCCTCCTGTGACTTTTGGTTGACGGAGGGTCAACGTGTCAGAGTATTGTCAAACACACTCCTTATCAACGTATCAAGTTACATACTCCTTACCACACAAGTCAACGCTCAATGTAAGAGTGACATATATTACACACAGATACATGTTACCGACTCTAACTAGCGTTTTTATTCTCATTATAACACATATTAAATATAAATAAAATAACAATTACCAGTTCCTATTCGTAATTTTGGAAAATGTAATCAAATATGTAGACCAACAGATGTAATTAAGTTACATAAATACAGGTTCAAACTGGGATACATTAATAAACAATCCCCCCGGAAGTACCTTTGAAGACCGTCAAATAAATTTTCTAGTCATATTTTCTGTATTTTATTCGTGACTATAGGATATATAATTGCCACTAACTTTAGCATAAACTTACTATTGTATTTGAGCGTCTTTGAGATAAATGATGCTCATTGTAAAAAGGCACCCTTAAATACATATTCAACCTAGTTTCTCCGTGTTATATATTTATAACGACTGTTAGATCGTCTTTTTGTACCCTGGCATAAAAGTGGAATTTCTCCCACAGTATCTCCGCTATAAACATAATAAGTTTACTTCCAATATCTGTACTGTTTATCACTACTATAGAATACATTCTACATTGCATCCAGGAAATATTTCACTTCATCAACCCCGGCAAATATGAAAAGTGAATATTGTACTCTCAGCACGGAGGTAAGCTTTAGTACGAAGGCTCAAACCTGAGGAAGCAAGAATCTCAGTGGAAGGTAGTGGATTATCAGTGCGCGCGGCTGTCTGCTGTTACTGACAACAACAGCGCAGTGAGTTAGGCTTAGCGACACTAGTGCTCTCTGGTGCTGTAGTCACTAAATACGTCTTTACACATAGGCGCCACCTGTCTGTATAAATCGTTCGTCTGAGGTTGCTGTGAACTTATGAACATCATAGAACCGTACAGTTTTGTTCTCATCTTTTAAGACATAATATTTGCAAAACACGGGTTTTGTAAGCTATTAAAAATACAGATTGATCTATCGTTTGTGAAAAGATCAATGCACAATCAGAATAACATAAAATAAGGATGAATTAGATACCTTCTTTTTTCAAGTTTGTTGGAAAAAACATAAATAACCTCCAGAACACTTTATGATTAAAAAACTACAGAATTCGATATAGCAATAAACAAACAAACGCACACAATTATTTATTCATATATCTCCAGATGAAATGTGGTATTAAAAACGCAAGGATGGTGACGAAGTTATAAATTGTGTTCCATATATGTAACACAATTTAGAAACATTGAAATGATCTAGACGGAAACGGTTTAAACTTCACTTTAATTGATTGCAGTTATATGAAGATTAGTTAATGAGTAGTTTTAGTTTTGTATTGAATGATTAATATATCCAACAGTGTTTGGAGGAATGCCAAAAAATGTTAGACTAAGTTAAAGTAATTACGTCAGCAATGAAGGCAGAGTGTAATTAAACATTGTTCAGGCCCTTGGTCATGGCTTGGCTAGAATGATACGGGTAAAAAATGGTTTCTCTTATCAATTGTAACTCGTTTTTGTCTTTACAAACAATTATATAGAACTCTTTTCTGTATTATTCACAGGAGTTTGGAAAACTTCTAGTTAATAAATCAACAAGCAATGTTCACATGTACATAGGTCCCAACTCCCCTAGTTTAGTCTTGTCTAAAATAGGGATAACTCTTTTACTTTTCAACCAATTTAAACAAGCAAGATACTTTTTATTCGTCTATACGTTTCAGTAAAAGATTCAGCATACGTTTTGTAGAATTACAGGGTTGCCAGTTACAATTTTGAAAACTAGTATATTATTTTATTTTTGACTAATGCTCTTCAATTTACTTAAGATGAACACAATGTTTTGTGTTATTCTTTTGATATGTAATAACAAAATCTACTAGAAAACATATCTGAAATGTAGAGAGCACAATATTAATTATATTTAAATAAATGTATAATGGAACTATTATTGTTACTAGTTGTGGAAATCGGTAGTTGAAAAACTTACATGAGACATTATTGGGAAGTAACACGAATGTGAAACTGTAAAAAAGTGGTACTAATTTCAAGAGTTGAATGGAGTTTATTTTAAACATATTATAAATAGTGTTAGAGAAGGGTATCGTGGCTTATCATGGGTACAAATGATTTCAAACCAAAAATGTCCGACAAGCTATTTGTTATATAACCATCAGCAGATATTTTGTATTATATAACAGCATTTTATTTATAGCCAGTAAGGCTATAGATATAAAACGTAACACATACATCGTAACTAATAAGAATATTAAGAAAAATTAAATGAGTTTAAATATGAATTAGTAAAATCTTGAAAATCTTCATAACACGACGATAAAATATGAGATTGTAAATGTACATGAGGTTTAAAATTGCTCTTATGGGAAAATACTAAAGGTTATTTAATTACAGCTTTCTCCCGCTACCACAGGCCAATTTTTTATTCTAAATTTACTTATAATGGTCTAAGACAAAAAATACGCTGAAAAATTAGTTATATTCTTTCATAATATGTAGCTGGTACCTTGATCACAAGTAAAAATAAACTTAGCCAAATATAAATATTTATATGAAATTCATTTACTCTGTCAGTCGGTAAACTGACGGAGACCAAAATACGTGGGAGACGGCAACTGGTCAAATAGAGCTTTAGATGTTTATTTGCTCTAATGGAGAACCAAACGCCTTTGACGGGTTCTGAGAGTCGGTACTTAAACATAATACTACAGAAACATAATATAGAAGCTGGCTTCTATCCTTAGGTCAACATTTGTGAACTATGAGAAACTTTGATAATTTTGACACTACCGTTTTAACGTGTGAGCTTATCAGTGTTTACACACTTCTCAGAACAACGTTAAACATAAGAATTTTTTTATTCCGCACAATATTTCTTTGGATACCTCAACATTAACATTAGTTATTTTGAAAAGTATGTAAATCTTATATTATAGGGTCTAAAATTTATATTTCCATTTTTTATGTTATAAAACTTTACATTTTGTTCTTATGTACACAAATACTCCGCAACAAACATATACAGCGTGAACTAAATTTATGGAAACACTCTGTTCAGTTTTTGATAAAGATGGAGTGATGGAACTCTGGACAACTTTTTAGAAAATAGAAGTGAAAATTTTAGTAACTGTTACAAGTTTTCTCATTTCCCCAAAGTGGGATTTAGGGGGGGGGGAGTAGGCAGTTCATAATTTTTAAATGTACAGAACTGTGTAACTGGCCAACTCATTTGAAAGGTCCTAAAAAAAGATAAAGTTCATCGGCAAAATAAAAGTATAATTATATGAAATACATTAACAACTATTTAATGACATATGGAACATAGTTTGTATCCACATTACTTTTAGTAAAACTCCCAGATACAGCATAATATTGAAATACAAAGAACAAATCAAGGTTCTACATTTTATTCTAAATATTATGTTAAGAAATATTGGAATAACATGTTTTAATTAAAAATATGTTTTTATTGTTCCATCCTCTCTCCAATATCTCTAACATCAACGCTTGCAGTAATGAAGTCTGTTGAGCTTTTCAAAAGACGTGAGAGAAATGTCATTTTGACTTATCAATAAAGAAAGACAATTCTCCATAATTGTTTGAAGCTGCTAAAGGAACAATGATGGCTTATTAAATAAAGCGTCATTCTGAGAACTTTTATTTTACGTTCCAGTCAATTAAATTAAGTGTATAAATGCTGACATTATGATGGTTCTTCACTAGCTGACTTTAATATTGAAGGTCTCGTATGTGGCTTTATAATTTTATGTTTGTTTTTCCATAACTCATTCTTATATTACAAAACTGGTTGCGGTTAAAAATGTTGCGTGTTCTTCCAAACAGTACAATGTGAACCTAACAATGTGCAATAGCAATATGAACCTAACACACTGGTTACAATTTCATATCTGTCTGACTGTCCTGCACGATTTCTCGAAAACAAATAAATCTATGGATTTGAGATTTTGCACGACGCTTCATTTCTTTATAAGTAGCTAAATCTTTTCTATATAAGCAGCCGTGTTACTCTTGATAAGATGGAGTAGTACCACCAAACAGGTCCAAAATTGGTCCCAAAGGATTTAATGCAGTTACGAAAGGAAACAAGGTTTTAGAGTGTGCAGAGCTTAAGGAACGCTTTGCTAGAGATTTCGTGCAATTTCTGAAACAAAATTTTAAGTCAATCTTGAGTTCAGTATCATGAGCCAAAATCAAAAAGGCAAAGCATAGAGTCGAAGCACACCATATTGCCTGTCAAGAAAAAAATTTAAAATCTAAGCATCATCATGGAAAGGTTGTTGACAACGTGTTGCATGTCTGTAGGTTTGGTGATTATTCCGAAGAGAAGTGTATAGTAAACAACCAGTACTACTCATATTTGCTTTTAAGGAAAGTGAAGCGAGCCATGAAAGAGAAAATTCGTAAATTCATGGATCTCAGAGAAGAGGTGTGACTCTTCAAGACAACGCACATCCTCATATTGCTTAACTACCCTGTAAATCCAAAAAATATGCAGAGAAAGACTGTCTCGTACACCTTACAGTCCTGACTAGGCAAATCGTGATTTTGATTATCTTGGTGAACGAGGAAAGAGATTTCAGGACGAGGAGGACGTAAAAATGTCTGTGGGAAGTTGGTACTTTGCAGCGGGAATAAAAAGACCTGTAACCAATTGAAACAATGGCATAAATGATTACGGAACTATGTTAAAAAGTTTTTTTTATGGTAAAAATAGACTGTTTCTTGTCTACACAAATTTGTCTCTTTAATTGCTGAATAATTCTCGTATTAACTACGAGTTTAACATATAGAGAATATTACAAAACAGTGCTATTGAAGTAAGGCTTATTACTCCTATAATAATCTGCATGTTATAACACAATACTACCTGTGTTAATACTATCACTACTAAGGTACTAGAGTTTAGGGTGAATCAAATAAAACAGGTGCCGAAGTAGCAGCACCGTTACGTACACCTGGGAATAGGATTAGTTTCCTCACCATAACGGTGACACTCCATGTACCGTATAATTGCGCAGCAGCCACAATAATGGATGTGGTTTGGAGAATTGGGCTGCAGGTAACAGACTAACTGTTTCCATTGGTCTGTTGGTAAAAGGATGGGTCCAATCAACACGTTTTGTGTCAGTTAAAAGGTGGGAACATTTACTGTATGGTGTGTAGTTTTTAAATTTGGTCTCATCTATTACTTTGATGAACTAGAATATTTTTTCTTTTAGAGGTTTCCATGGAAATGTTTTAAATGCACTTTAAGTAATTAAAGGCAATATGAAGATTAATTTATGAAAATTTTTGTTTTGTTCAAAATGACTAACATACCTAATAGTGATTGGATGAAGGGAAAAATATAATTTTGAAAATAAACATAAATATTTTTAACCCAATTCAAACGAATAAGACATCCCCCCCCCCCCCCACCCCCCCCCCCCCCCACCCCCCCCCCCCCCCACCCCCCCCCCCCCCCACCCCCCCCCCCCCCCACCCCCCCCCCCCCCCACCCCAAAACATAATATACTATGTTCCAAATAGTACAGTATGCAAAAATATATTCAGTCAGTATAGAACAATCAGGAGGAATACTTCAAATTGAAAAATACAAATGAATGAAATGTAGAAGCTTATACATACTACAACCAAATACATACTACTATTCGTGAATTAACTCTTAGTGGTATTAAAAATCAAGTGCGATTTAAGTTATTTTAGTTTGAAGAGCGTACCAAATATAAAAACTTAAGTGATCTGTGATTCTGTAAGTATTCGAAAACATTTGTAGCAATTGAAGGCTCTCCAACTTAAATTAAAAGTATTGAATTCAAATTGTATAATCCGTTCTAGTTGACTTATGACAGAAATCTTGCAAGAGCTATGGGCGGGCAACAATGAAAGGATTTGATTAAAACCCAGCTGATTCATAAGGTTGACGTGGTACATTTAATCCCAGAACTCATCAGACGACATTGTGCTTGAGCTCGGCATCCGCAAGGTTCAACACTTGAGCGACTTCAATTCTACTTCTGCCTTCACTTTTTTCTAAACAGTTTCCTTTACCGCCACTAGCAACTGATTCCTGATTATGTCCAAATTTAAATTTAATTTTATTTCTTAGTTGGTAAAATTTATTAGATTTTCATACTATTTTAAATGCATCTATACTATAATATTTATTAAGAGAGTCTTTATGTAATCATGTATTTGTAATGTAATAAAAATCGACCACAAATTGAACTAATGTGGACTGAAAGATAACCATAAATTAAATACCATACAAAACAACATATCAATTGGTGTATCATTTCTGCTGCTTCATGCTACGTAGTATTTACGTTTATAGTTTTAAAATCAGTATAGACTTTACAATATTATTTTGAAAAAAGTGCTTTAGTTCAATAAATACAAAGAAAATAATACTCCCACTTCAAATTCCTACAAGTTTGGGTACTACGAGCAAAGGTTAGCACAGTCAGTTTTTAGTAAAAAAATCGATAATTAAAATTATATGTAGTTTTAGTTTCACATTTTCGCTCGATTCCCTTAATGTCTCTGTACTTTGAAAAAATGAACGACCTAGAACTGGTGAAGCAATTTATTTATATAGCACACAAGCCATGGAGTCTCTACTTAAGTCCCCTCGCCACCTTTTCTATCAAATGTCCTAAAATTCAGGAGACTATAGATTTCCTGGATGGACCCGGCATCTTTACAGTGCAGAGGTGAACTGTTGATATTTTCTGTGGCCTGGATACCCAGGAGCGTTTATGATTGGATGGTGTATTAAAAGTTGCCCTCAATACCTTCAAAACAAAACACCATCCCAATGTATATTATATTAATATCAATAATGTATTTATATTAATGTATATTAATATCAATGTATACATTTTTTTTAAATTGTAAATTGTAGCCTGGTGAGTTTGTATATTTATTATTTGTAGTTTAAGTTATTTAGATTAAGATATTGAAATTGTATAATGAATTTGCCGTTGAAAGTGAAAAATAAAATAAAATACCTATTTCGTACACTTCGCAATACACTCTCACATCATATTTCTCTCCCTGCTCCAGAATATTCTTTCCTACACTAAAAGCTAATTAAAATACCCGAAATAAATCCAAGCTCAGAATAGAAAGATTTAATACCCAAAATCCTCCTCGTGAATCTTGAAATGAGGCGGTCCCTACCTCGTAAAACTAAAATTAATTTCTGAGCCTCTTGTCCTAAGAAAACAAAAAAGACACTATAGTACTAAAAAATCAATATTGTTGGCTGAGTGATAGAGAAGCCTATCACTCATGGGGCTTGAGTCCTGCGCTGAATCTAATTGTAAACCTTTCATTATCTGGTTCCATAATCTGATTGCTAGTAGTTGCAATACCTGTGCGCTCAAGATTTGTGATTATCACTTGATTGAAGGCTGTGAAGTAATTATGGTTTTTATATTGTACAATTAACAACCGTTTAAATTTCAAAATCGTTATTCGCGCTGAATGCACAGTAAAGAAAGTAAACTCAAATAAATGAATATTTAAGAAAAATAAGATGTAGTAAGATAATTTATGTTATAATACCAAATATTATGTTGTTTAATAAGTTGGTGAGTCCATAAGTGTATAAGGCTGTTGCTGGCCTAGACACAAGGGCGTGCCACTCTGCCTGCTTGGACTGGCACAGAGCTGGTTTCCCCTTCCTCCAAAGTGACATGACTGAGATTAATACCGAAAATCCTTCTCGTGGATCTTGAAATGAGGCCGTCCCAACCCCCAAAACTTGTAGAACTAATATTAATTTCTCAGCTTCTTGTCCTAAAAAAACAAAAAAGCCACTATAGTACTAAAAATAAATATTGTTGGCTGAGTGATAGAGAAGCCTATCACTCATGGGGATTGAGTCCTGCGCTGAATCTAATTGTAAACCTTTCATTTTCAGATTCCACTGCCAGCAAATCTGAAACTAAATTTGAAATTAATATGACCTAACATTTAAATTACCGTCCCTCTCCTATTCCGTTTGGTACTTGATGATATTTGAGCACTATTCAAGATCAGTGCATTTCTCTGTACAATATGTGGGCGATGTTTTCACAATATGTACAAAAGATGAGGAGCGTGATAATGTACTTATTAATTGTCACTTTCAGCTATGAAAGCAGTTTGAAACAAACCGTTAACAAACCATTGAAGGGAATAACCGCAAGCCAGCCCTCGTCCTGGAACTTATCACTTAAGTGGCAAGGGATGATTGTAATTATACTGTCCACATCCGCAGGTTTGCTGACGATTTTGTGGATAATAGATTATATAATTACACCTAACTATTGATATATTGTTAATTTATTTTTACGTTTTAATTTAATACGATATTTTTATTATATTCTAACTGATACGTTAGTTACAAAACGTATGTTTTTATTTATTTGATAATGTTTCGGGAAATGTTCTAGTTTATTTTAATATATCTATTCAATATTATACTAATGATACACTATGAAATTTCATGGAATATCTGAATTTCGTCTTATATTTCTAGGAATAAAAGGGGAGAAGTATGTCTTTCTGACAAGAAAAATATACATCCCTAAAGTATACCATATCATGTTATTAATTAAATCTTGTCAAGATCTGTTGTTGTGGAGGCCATCAATAATTGATTACTTAAAAAATAACTTTCCTTTATATTTAATTTGAGATACAGTCTAAACTAGTGGTTTTATAAACTGCACTATCAAAGTTGTTGTTTGAAGAGCCATGTTGTATAATTTTGGACAACGATTGAGCATAGAAGAACACTTGTGAAATTTAATCTGGAATATTGGAAGCTAAATAAATGTGATTACAATCAGGATTTTAGGAATTAGAAATCTTCCCTAAACAATGTTTGACTCTGAGATATTCTAAATATCCGTCACACATTTTATTGTATTATGACAATATACACCCTTTACGTATTTATCGATGAGAATGCAAAGATCTATTTTGCATTTGCTCTCAATCGTACATTATAAAACCATTATTCATTTAATGTTAACAAGTATCACGTTATCAGCATATCATGACCGTTAAAACAATTTAAACTGTATATAGATGTTAATATAAATTAAAGCCTATATTAAAATTCCAACATTATAGCATTCTATATGGCCTAAACTCATAAACGGAAATTAAAATTCAAACAGTGTTCAATCATGCCACATAATATGTGCGCCCTATCCCATATTTCCATGAGAAATAATTCAAAGTGGTGATAGAACTTCATATTAACAATGGAAAAAAGATAATTTGCATATTGGCTGGACATAGGAGCGTCAGCAATAAAAAAAATAATTTCAATCATGCCATACATGTACGCCTTAACCTACATTTTCATGATCAATAAGTCAAAGTGGTGGTAGAACTTAATCTGAACAACAGAAAAAAGAGAAAATCATATTGGCTACACTTATAAACATCAACACCAGCCATTCTTTTGGCCTAATCGAACTTTTAATCCTTCAAAAACCTATCAACATAATTATATTTAAAAGACACTTTTAGTTTGATTTAGTTTTAAATAATTATTTTTTGAACACTTTGTTTTACATCAGATAACCTTTTTATTGTTTCTACAAGTAAATAAATAATTTTACCATTATTATTACCTCATTGATTTTCGTTTGACTTGTGATGTACAACAGAAAAGAATTTACAAAATATTAATGACATCGCTTAAAAAAAATTTCCCAATGTATTTTCTACAAATTCACAAGATTTCAAGCTGATAACTTAAAAGTTGCGGAAAGAATAGACAAAAGAGCATTAACCTGGAAAAAAATACTCACTTTTGCAAAATCTGGGTAAAAATAAAGAATCATAAACAGCAAATATATCATTTATCAGAATAAAAATTCTACTGTCTTTAAAGACATTAAAAGTATATTAATTTTGACTAATTAAAGAGGTTTTTTTATAAAACCGCCCGAAAATATCTATGCTGACTGAATTCGAAAAACTACCCTTCGCCCAAAAATTAAAACGTGGCACTGAAAGGGCAAATAGCTTTGATTGATATAGAAAAACTAACATTTTGACCGAAGGTTCGAATTTTTTTTTTTTTCTTAGAATTCCTGGTTATAAGTTTACACGTGATAAATTCAGTAATGCACACAAAAATCAGATTCAATTTAATCAAATACAAAACTAATTGATACTCTTTAAGTCTTGTACAACATGTTACACTAAAATATAAAATTTACGTATACACAATAGTTTACAACAATGATGTTTATTGAAAATATTACAACAAAAAATTAAGGAACCCTAACGATAAACGGAAGGAAGAGTATTCGCTCTCATCACCACCTCTAATAGAAAACCTCCGCCACCTCACGGATATCATCAACGCCTTATGGATCTAAGATACCACTTCCTGCTTTATTTTGGTTGTGTATTACTCATATTATAGACAGGTTTTGATCTGATGAATTTTTTATAATCCAAAAAAATAAAACTATGCATTGCGCCTGTACTTATATATTTAAAAGTCTAAAGAAATAGAAAAACAATGTAATTTTCCGTATTTATACAATGACGTTGGCGCCATTTAGTTATTGATAGTCTCGAAATTATCGATCTTCTTTACTTATAATCGACCGTATAGTTATCGATCAGTACAGGTATTTTTAAGTGTTTTGAGCAGCAAATTAAAATGTTCAAATATGTTTTACTTGGTATAGTTTCAATAATTTGCTAAGAAAAGTTATGTATAAATATTTTTATGCGGTTACTAAAAAACCGTTTATTTAGTACTTGTACATACATTACGAGTATAGTAATCCCCGTCTAAGTGTGTTTTACTCAGTAACGTTACAATTAAATTATAGTAAAATATTATACAACACTTTACACTTTTAGCAGCTTTGATTAAAAACAATGTTATAACTTTTTAGTGAATCATATTATTTCATAGAAATCAATAGAATGCGATTGAGATTAACGTCATTATAATATTATACCTGTCGAATGTTAAACATAGGGAATATTATAGAGCAAAAACTGCGAGAACTTCACTGTTCATACCGACGGGAAGTACTGGGGTCCAGCGAATTATTTATTAGTTAGTTGTGAGGTCCGACGCTAGAGCTGCGCCATGTTACGTTCGTTTTTACCGTTAAAATATTATTACTCTCTCAACTAATTGAGCCTCTCACTCCACAGATTCACAGACAGCTAGAGCGCTAACTTTTTCTGTGTATCAATTTCTTGGATGCTTTATCTCTTATACACTAATACAATCAAATTTGGATCTAATAAAGAATTTCTAGTAAATGACACAGTGAGTCACTATTATTGGAACTGATCCTGTACGACACGAGACATAATCTGCGATCAGTTCCGATACCACAATAAAGCTTCGACTGTTCTGTAGCTGGATTTAATTACAATCTGTTCGCCTCGCCAATATTTCGATTTCCACTTACTGACCAGGAAACCAATTTAGGATTATCCATGTGCAATAACTGGTGCGTCCCGCTAACGTACGAGTATGCGGAGAAATCTTTTCCTCGTCCAGGTATTTGTTCGAATGTACAGCTTGAATGTTCTCTTTTAATTTAAAACACAGATGCGCGTTTTTAAGGTTTGTTTTTGAAGCGGGAAGGATTGTGAGGGAAACAGGATCTTACTTAAGAAAGTTACTAAAATTTTATTAAAATATCTTATTCAAATTTATATATTCAAAAATGTTCTTAGGTTGTAACAATGTGCTGGGTTATTTGGCTGTAAAAACTTCTTGTTTAAAAGGAAAATGATTGGTTTTATTCTACGAGGCAGCAGCTGACAGCCACAAAACACAATACCAGAAAGGGGCCCAAAATCATTCACGCAGTGCAATTTATAACAAATATGCAGCTTAAAAAAACCAAAACCTCCATTTAAGAGAAAACTATAATTTTTAGCAATGCTTATACGAAGGCGGTACAAATTAATAGAAGTAAATACATATATTAGAAATTATTTTATCATTTACCTTATTTCTTCATTTAATGGACGTTTTCAAGATCAAATTATATGCAATTGTGTAATTTGGAGAAATAAAGTAACTACTGATAAGGATATTATTAATTTTCCTAGTGAATAAAATTCTTAACATCTTGTAGAGGAAACTTTAACAAGCGAATGTTTTGAAGTTTCTCACCATTTCTGGCCATTGGAGCATCACATTCTATGATTATGGAGAGTATTTAATGAAAGTTCTGATCTAACTAAAAGTTTAGTATTGTCATTTTCAGTAATCTAGCCAGGAACTCAAGGAAAAACAAGGAGCAATTTGGTTTTTAAATAAGCTGAAACTGGTTCCAAGAGAAAAAGTTAACTGGGCCTTAACACTATTAAAACTATAAGAAACAAAATATTGAAATTAAAGGCAATCCAAAACCAAACGTCGCTGTGGTTAGAAACTAGAAACAGTCAACAGAATTCGCTAGTGATGATCTACTTCCCGTCTATGATACTTCCGCTATCTAGGCCTAGGCGTTAGATAGCGCTATGAACAGTGTTACAGCGGACTTCTGTTTTCCGTCTTCTCTGTGACATCCAGCTTAGGGTTTAAAAATTTCAAATATTCAGTTTTTTAGATCTACGATTTATGTAAATTTTGAAAAACATAAATATTAGTTAACTGAGAAGTTTGTGAATATTCATGTTATCGTTTGCAATTTTAAGGTTAAATTCGTTTTATGGATATTATTGCTTATAAACCCTATCCATAGCTAAGGTTTATTTTAATTACAGTTAGTTAATCCAGTCAAGATTCACAAACAAGGAGTTAAATATTCCAAGTTTAGAACAATGATTGTAAAGTTACCAATAATATAAATAAATACCATGATATAAAATAAAGAAAAAAGGCGTTTTCTCAAGAGGATTTAACTGTCAGTCAAGGATTTACAAATGCGAAGGGTTCAAGTCAAATCCTACACGGGGTAGTTCTACACAAGACAAACCTCCATATAAAGCCTAAGCTATCGTTATACATTATTCATGTACAGTTCAGTTCAACTCTCAGTGCTATTGACATAGCAGTATGTAGAATATTCCTTTTAGTAGATAGAATACTAATTCTATTTGTTAACATGATATGTATTACGTAAAAAATTGAGAAATGTGAAGAGAAGAGAAGTAACTTTTCTTTAATTTACTCCTTAATTGAGATATTGGTTTAAGTTACGGAATACATATGTTTTGTGAAACATATGTATTCACTTGACTTTCCATGTGGGATAAATATTCGGCAAATACAATCAAACAAATTGGTGACAGTAGCTGCTACCACACATTCCGTAAGTAGTTTTTACTGCCATCATCAAAGTAATACTACAGAGAATGAAATGCATGTATGTATTTGTTTGTTTCAAAACAAACGTAAACATAATACAGACATTTGGAATTCTCTGGTTGTGGTGAAGCGACTGACTATGTCTGTCTTGTTTCTACAGTATAAGTGGCGGCATGAACAGTAATTCCAGCCACGTGACCTTTTAATACGTTATACAAACAAAGAAAACAAATTCGTTTCTAATAATTTCAAAAAATTTTATCTTTAATACTTTAATGAAAGGTGTTACAACACCTTATAGCAGGGCGAGTAAAGTATTATATTACTCCTTTGTAAATGTTGAGTTTAGCTTCAGTCCACGTTCCTCTCAGTGCCGCGTCTGAATTCTGAGAATCTCACAGACTTGACTCCTGTTGTTCGTCTTAAGAGAATAAGAAAAGTCAGCGTCGAATAACTCTTTGCATCCTTCGACCTCACTAAATACAAAGTGTATTTTAGGTGAAGAGGTATTCTTATTGTCTCATCAGATACATAATTTTTGGACGTCTTTAGACGAACATGATTCAAGGAGCCAAGTCTGTAACAGCTATAGATTTTAGAGGAAGGTGGAACTGAGCTAAATTCATAACTTACATTGAATCAGACCTTCCCACTATAATTGCATTATGTGTAGATTACTCCTTCACTTACCACATTAATTTCTTACTTTATTTCAATACTGTGTGAGGGCAGTATAGCTGATTACTGCATCTCTGTAGCCAAAAAGCTGAGCTCCTCCTTATAACGACGGTTATGGTGCTCTGTAACTTTTAAAATCCTTTGTGTCTGAAAGCTTCTACCTTGGAAATAGCTTATTTGCTGTATACCTTTTGACATACGAATGTTGAGTTTGGTTCCATATCACCTTCCGCTTAATTTAGCGTCCAAAATCTGACACTGTTTCAGATCTGACTCCCAAAACTCCCAAAACCCACATCCCTCTAATGAGATTCAAGCAGCGATGACAATGATTTTCAAAAATGATTTACTTGCATCAATTCGAGATTATACCCGATTTTCGAATCATCATAGATTCGTTTGGTTCTAGAAGACTTGCTAAGGTGTTATGTAATAGCCACTGGTATGATAACTGTGGATTCACCTCAACTAACAGCTTGTTGGCGGCAAACTTGAGCAAATTCTAACTGGACAAACTTTCTGTTTCAAAGCTTCCTGGAGTGACCAAGTGTTTACTTTATGTCCATACACCACGCTTGTTACCTTGTTGCTCGTGCGCTTAGTTAATTTGTCTTATGTAAGTAATATGAATGTCGTATATAAAGGTTTAAGGAAATAAAATGATTCCCTGAAGTTATAATTTTATAAAATGTTTCATTATTACCAATAAGTAGGCCACACCGCGTGTCGCGTAACAGGCTTCACTCAGAGTGAATGTTAGATTTAAAGACTATAACTTGTGTTACTAAGTCTCTTCTTAAAATCTAATATAATTAATTATTGTGCTCAGTTTCATTACAAATGTGTTTAACAAGTTAGTTTCCCGTTACGCTCATGGTTACCCATAAGACCAATGTTAAACTATTCACTAGTGCTTAGTAAATCTCGTGGGATGACCTAAATCATCATCAAACTCCATATTGTTAATATAGAAATGAAGTTTAAAAAAAAAATCTTAATTGTAAAGGTAATTTAGTCTTTCAAGATATGGTACGAATAGTGAGACAGAAATCCCATTGTTCTGTCCCTATAGTGATAGGTAATGCTTAGCCAATAAAAAAACCTTTTTTACGATTTTTGTCGTATTCACACAAACTTACGTCGCATGAACCATGACGGTTTGATTCCTTTTATCTAATTTCCTTAATCGTTTTCAGATGTAAATACGAAATACTATCCGAGCTATTAAAAACTAAGCTTTTGATTAAAATATTATACACATTTGTTGGTGAGTTCAACAACAAACACATTTTAACCATAATTAGCTCTAATTCCTTGTGATTGCATAAACTGGATTATTTTATTATATTGTACATTATATTTATACTAGGCTAAATTAATCTTCTGCTGCCGAATAAGAAATATAAAAATACATAATTTAATTTGTGTGAATCTGTGAAAAAAAAACATACCATTAGTGCGAGTGAGAAAAACAAAGGACTAATTATTATTTGACTTATACTGTATAGTGTACTACAAGTATAGAGAGTTACTTACATTACATTTAAAAAACGAATAGTGATATTAAAGCTGTTTAAAAGTTGGAACTTACTATTCGGTTACTTCTAGATAAAGTTTAAAAACTTTTTTTAGAAACTAAAAAAAATTTGTTTAGGTTGGAAAGTTAGGTGTAACATAAATTGAACACTATTTTTTGGTGTCCATTTGTTCAGTTATCAAACCCTAAGTCGCAAAAGTTTTGCACGCACCTTACAATAAAAAAAAAAAAAAAAAAAAAAAAAAAAAAGTTGAAGGATATTTTGTTTAATGTTAGGTAAATAAAAAGATGACTACCACCTTTCTCTTTAAAGAAGTTTCAATCAACTTAATAAATTATTTTATCAAAAACTTGTGGGCTTTTTTATATGTAATTTTGATTATTAAATATTTATTTAATTTTTCAATTCAACTTATATTTTCCTTAGGTTATAATTCATTAAAAACATAGTAGCCTATTACTTGAAAATATAAATGATGATACTGAAAAACCATGATTTTACTTTTAGCAGTTTTTCTTTTTACTTTTACCAAAGATATTTGATTTACTTATTTTAAATGCATGCAGTTTAACGTGGGAAGATCAATAACATGTTTTTTACTTTTTCTATCTTCATGGATCTTACCTTAAAGGACTGTGATTTCAGAATAAAAATGTAACCCAACCAATAACAGTTTGCACCACCGTAAGCATGTACAAGCACCTTTCAGGATATGTGTAGTATATATTTAAAATGTCTACCTTGAAACTGTATTTATCAGTTTTGCTACATGCTTTATGTCAATACTCGTGGCAATGATAATATTACTAAACACTAAGTCAATAGTTCTAGCAATATATAGTTTTAGTTTTATATTTAAATATTTTAATTAGAAAAACATGCCTAATATCTATTAGCCGAGTTAGTGTTTTATATTATCCTAGCTAGATATAAAATGAAATTTTGTATTTCAATTGAAATTAAGTTATTTAATGTGATTTTAAAAGTTGAGATCACTGGAATAATTTTTATTTTTTCCACTTCATTCTTTGATACGAAGCTATAAGCCTTCGAATAATGAATATGTACAAAGCAAATCATAAAGTCATGTGTCTCATAACAAAAACTGTTAATGAATAATTTATGCGGAAGTTTGCAAAAGAAGATAACATTTATGGCTACTTCCTAAGTATCTTCATGTTGTTAATGATGTTTTTTCTTCCAACAGACAAAACTGCAAAATAGTAAACTCCGTAGGATGATTGTCTGTATTCCATTTTGACTGAGGAAATTAATTGTTTCTGTTATTTGAATAAAGATTTTTATGATCTATTGCTTGAAATGGACGTTTAATTTAAAATGGAGCAAATAAAAAGCAAACACTGAGGTCACTCCTTATATTTGGCCATCAATAACTGTGACGCCTGGTGATGGATGATGACTGATCCATCAATGGGTTCCGCCATCAATACATCACTGAATTTACCTTTATATTGGATTAGCTTTTCAAATGAAAACAATATTATGGTAGTCAAACAATCGTTATATTTATTGATATTAATAAAACTGTAAATGATTATTAACTCAATCCTCCTCTTGATATATTTCCATATAGATATTTCTATGCGGTGTGAACTGGAAATATATGTGATATTTATCACCGATTATGTAAGGCCGACATGTCGGATGCCAAACTACATTTTAGTGCAGTTTGATTGACGATACCTTTAGTTACAGCTTCATATTTGCTAAGCTTTATCATTGTGTAAATGACACGTCTTGAAGCCGAAGGAAGTGACGACATTGATATTTTGTTAGTGTTCCTATTTCGCCTGTGCTGGTAAAACATGTGATAATGCTCTTGAATTCAAATGCTCGTGACTAGCATCCTCTGCATGGGTTAATATTCTCCTGTCTGGACTCCAAGCAGGTTTTGGATTTGTTTAACCTCTTTTTTCTTCTATACATACATATTGTAGCATACAGCGATCTCAAATCTTCGAAACACTATTATCTACGGTGTTGTTGTATTGATGTTTATTTACCAGGGAAGGTATTTTAAATATCTTTTATTGATGGAATTCAAAAGTGACATAACACATTCAACGACTTCCGGCAAACTGCTAAGTGTAAGACATTTCTTTGGTAACTTTTGGGTACATGGGATAATGTACTTTTTACTTCACACGGATAATTTTCAATGAACTACTTTGTTGGATCCTTTTTAAATTGCCTCGAAATAACGTAGCTATGGTATAAAGGGTTACATGAATGTGAATGTTGAATTTAGTTCAATTTCACCTTCCTCTAAATCTAACACGCTCACAGACTTTACTAGTAGAATCTGGAGTCATGTTTTTCTGAAGAGATTGAAAAAACGTTGGTGACGAAAAAGCTCAAAATGAACTCTTTACATTGTTTCGACATAAGAGGCACCGAGACTACGAAATATAGTGTTTAAGTATGTGAAGAGGTATTTATCTGTCTCATCTTACAGACTAAAAAAATTTAGTTTTGCTTTCAAATAATTGCACAAAATTAAACTAAACTGAAAACTTGTAGTAGTGAAATAGATTATTTTTTACACTGTTTTCGTTAAACTAATAATTAATTTTTTGAAAACAAGATATTACATCTAAATGAATTAAATACATTATATTTTGATAACCCCATTTTCTCTAATCTAATACGATTTGAATTATGCCTTTTAAGGTTTGTTTTTGTGATAATTTCTCACAAAGTAGACATTTTATGAATACTAGATACAAAACAATGAGAATACAAGGTAAACCTATGTAATTGTGCACTGTACACAACATAGAACTTGGCTCTCGATTCCTGTAACAATCTGATTACAAGGGTACAATAATTGTATTGTGCAGTGTAAAACTCCATCTACTGGAGACGACGTTGGAAAGAGTCGACATCACGGTTTATTGGACAACCAAAGTTTTTAGTGTTTTCAAAAACATTGTCTCAATTCTACAATAACTAAATTTTAACTGTTCACGTGCAAAATAAAAAGACTCTGAGAGTGTAATTAGGATTTTGAACTTGTTTGTAAACATTGTTAGTTTAATAAATAATTAAATTGTTATAATACAAGTATAATTATGTTAACAGAGTTTTCTAAAAGTTTCTCATTACTATCAACGATTACAAATAAGAAATATTGAAATACATGAATTGTCCGAGAAAAAAGTCTTACATCAATAAAACAAGTATTTCTTATAAAAATTTCTCGACATGCCTTAATACTTTTTAGACCAACACAGATAAAGGCTACAAAATTTGCTACAGTGTTATAAGGCTATCATACCTACTTTTTATGTAATAACAATAATACGCCTACATTAGGGTCCGTGAGGGTCATGGTTCTTGGGAAATGTCAAGAAAGCTTAAATGCAAGTCTAGGTGTCTAGGTTTACTTGCACATTCATATGTATTTATTATGTATACGGGACTACACAAATCACTCTTCAAGAGCTTCGTCGTTACAATGGCGGCTGTTAATATAGAATCAATATTGTACCTTTAAACCACCACAATTTTGTCTAGTAGAAACGTTTTAGAAAACAGTCTACCAAAAAATAGAACACTTGCATTATTGAAAGTATTGACTTTTTAAAATATATTGAAACTAAGGATCACAGGTGACAGATAGTGGAATAGTAGCAAAAGATAATGTCTATAACACGTTGCATACGAGGGTCAGTAGCCATGTGGTGATGATTAATGATTGCAACAACACATCTATTCCTCTGCTAAGAACAGTCTGTGTATTTTGCAGCATTAGGGCTGAAACATGAATGGATTCAATGACTTCACATCAACAAAATCGTATCTAACATTGGTAGTATTGGTAATTTGGGTATACCCTTCTGGCACAATTGATAGGAGTGAATATTTGACTGACGGCTATATAAAGAAATTTTAATTTAAACATTAGTTTTAATTTTGAAAAATAGTTTGACAAAATTGTGATTAAAACTAATTAATTATTGGTTTTAATCACAAATCAATTGGTTCAAATCAATTAATGATGGGTTCAAAATTATGCTAGTCATTTAAATTACTAAGTTATCATTTATTGTATTACTATCCATTTTTTCAAACTACTTTAAAAGTCCTTTTTTATAAAAGGAATATCAAAAGGAAACATAATGGATTTAGTAAACATTCTACTTCCTTCTTGTGTACCACCAGGAAACCAAAAATAGCAGGGGAGCTGCCTATATCACAATAAGAATGTAAATACTTCCACGTTTCAATTCCACATTTTTTGCACACTGAAAGGGTCTTTTTAAAGCGACTTATTTTACTGTAAGTTTAACATATATAGTATTTTAGAAATCGGTAAAAATCAACTTTATTTTGACTAAGAAAATATTGGATCAATGCATTAGAGCTGTGACAATTAAATATGTTTCAATCAAAGCATTTTTTGAGCGCACGGAGTGAACGATGCAATCAATTATTAACTTAACCCCTTTATTTGTTGCACTTGTTATTACGCAGACTTTGACCTTTTAATCTGTGCCGTACATCTTATAGATTTCTAGATCCCTTAGTGTGTATACAATTTGAAACACACTGTATAAAAGTGTGGTTATAGCATTTACATATTATAATTTAATGTTTCATTAATATGAATTAATACTACGAAATTTTGTATGGTTAAAGGTAATACCAGTGCAAAGCTAAGTGGAGGGATGTATTGATGGCAAAATCACAATGATGGAATTGACGTCATCCATCAGCAAGTGTCGAAGTTATTGAAGGGCAAAGGTAATAACTGAGTGTTGTATTTTCAATATACGTATATAAGCTCGTATATTATGTCAACGTCCATTTTACAATCAAAGATCATACGAACGTTTTATACGTTTTAACGAGTCACGTATTAATATGAATATATATTAAATCAGTTCACGACAGATTTTTAATGTGCTTATCGTTCTTTTACAGTTCGGTTTCAGAGAGCGTATATTGGTAACATGAAGATACTCATGAAGTGGCTCTGACCTGTTAACTTCATTCCAGAACTTTGAGACGAGATAATGAATCTTATTTGGCCTGAGAGTCAACTGGATTTGTGCTTTGCGTTGTACCCATATATCATGTTATCTGTATAGTGTCTGTTCGAAGTAAGTTGATTATAATTAGACTTGTACGCACATTTCTTTCTCAATTCAGGTATCACATTTCTCAATTGGTCAAAATCAGCGATATGCCAGCACCTCTTAAACTATTACTATTCTACATTAAACATGGCTACTACAGATTTAAGATTTTATCAGTGAAACTGTTTAATATCTTATTGCTTTAAAAGAACGAACTTGTAATTGGTAAACCGAACTTCGATCTCCACTTTTTCCTTTTAAATATCCATCTTTGTAAATGAACTTATAATATTAGATACTGCTCTAAGATATTTTTGATCAGACCCTCTAGAATCGGAGCAGTGTGATGACCGAAGACATTAGTTCCGGATGTATAACTACTGATGTAGTAGTGAAAACCAACAAACAGAATTTATGATTGTCTAATCCGTTTGAAACATGCCCCGCACTGATGGCAATGAACAAAAGAAACCATCGAGATAGTACCTATACCTCAACAGAATTCATTTCTGGATTTGTTGCGGCAGTCTTTGATACGAAGATAAAAAGAGTGACACCTGTACCAACCAATTTACTTTTAATTATTTCCTTTCCGCTTTAAACCCATTCCAGTAACTAAAAGTTTTAGCTTATAGTTTTAAAGTCTATAGGAATAGAATAAGAGACTCAAGTACTAACAGATTTAGACCTTTACATTTATATATAAGTATATTTGTAATAAAATACAATTATAAACTAAAGACAATTTTAGGATCCGAAATGAAACTGATAAAAACGTTTTAAAATGGATAATAAAAGAGCCGTAAAAAGATTTCAGAGAGCCTGACTCACACTTTCCTTCCTCTACGTTTAAGAACTGATTCCAATTAAACCATTAGTTATGATTAGTTATGAATTTTGCCATTACAAATATGCCATCACATAGTGGAGTGAAGTTGATAAGCAGGGTATTTGGTATATTACTTAGTTGCCAATCCTTATATAATTTGTCTTGCTGTTGGTTTTTCGTTACAGAATATGTGAGTTTATCATTATTAATTAATAAGGTAACAGCAATCAATTTAACCGCAATATACAGTAAAATAAAACGGATTAGCAAATAATTTTATAATTTATTAAATTTTATTACACTTTAAATCAAATTTATATGTAATTCAAGAATTGAATTGTGTTATCAATATTTTGACTCTATGTTTATCTAAAAATTTGAATGTTTTGTCCCCTGAATTTAAAAATGTATGCAGAGTTAATTCTTGTTAAAAATGTATATATGTCAAGTCTATTGGACTGTAAGTGGAACCCCGTAGTAGAGTACTCGTGCATGTATCTCACCACAGCCATTAGCTGTTAATTGATATCAAGGTTTGCATCCTGGTATAGTGACGGATGAGAGTGTTACTGCTTTTAGGTTGTTGAGAGGGAGGGAAATATTTGAGTATATTCATTGTCGAAGTTCCATTAGTCTATTTCTCGTGTTACTTAAAATATTGTAGTATATACTGGCAAACTAAACTTGAAGAAATTAAAATTTAAAATTTTAGTTTGTTTACCAATACTGTCCCAATATTAAAAAGTTTGAGTATGTACTTTTTATCGATGCTTATATTTAAAATTTAATATTTCCGTTAACATTATATTTGCTTCCAAAGTTGTTTAGACTGCATAAATACGGCTACAATTTACTTGTATAATCGTCACACTTCTTTCTGTGTAAATTAATACACATAATCACAATTATTGAGTGTCTTATTTGTGGCTGTGTGTTGTTTTTGTTATTTTCGGAGACTAAGTTTTACAACACGATATCAAAGGAATTTAAGAAGGGATGCTACATGATACACATCAAATAATCTATTATTACACTAAAAGAAATATGACGATCATGTAATTATATAATCTACTTTACATGACATATCCACTTACCATGAGAAAAAAGTATTTTATGATGTGTAATGTTTTACTTTATGTTTTAACTTTAACATCACTCGTAAAAATATAGCATTATATTTAATGTTTCTCAGAAGAGGAAGAAGATTAAATATGAGCTTCTTAAACTAGATACTAAGAAGACAAGAAAAGGACTGAAGAGCTCTCGGAAACTGAAACAAAGAGAAATCGGCTTTGGTATTGAAATGTGTTCTCCATTTTCTTTTCTCGTATTAAATGACACTTATTCAACCGTTTGTGTGTTAAAATATTACTGTTTCTCAAGACAGTTGCACCTTTTGGATACTGTCTTACTAATTAATCAACTATCACAAACGAAATAAAATATTACTATAAAGGTGTCTTTTTCAGCACTAAGATAAACCAAAGCTGTAAAATTTCAGTTCATTTTGTTTATTTTAACATCCTTTAGATTTCATTGCCAGGGCGAGTATGACTATTGCAGTCACGTTAGTTGCATCTGCGATATGGGTTATGAAGGTTTACAACCTCCTAAGATATTTTGCATAGCGTTGGATAGACAACCACATTCGGGTCAGCACTAACTATTTACTATAGAAATCTGTTTGGAGAAGATTGTTTTAGTTTTTTTGTTTACAAGAGCTTGTTGTTCATGTACTCAAACTGAGATTCCTAAGGAAAAATTACTATCGTAGTGGAATATTCTCATAACCTAGTAAAAATATACAATACTATATACTATTTAAAAAAATACGTCAATAAATAATTTTGGCACAATCCTGGGAATTCAAAATCATCTTCCATAGAAACATAGATTAAACAATCACTGAATTATGTATTATACTCGTGATGAGTTTCACATCAAATTGTTTTTTAAGAACCCTTCCAAGGACCAAATGACATTTACCACAAACCTATGTTCAGAGGATCTTTAAAATAATGAGAAATTGGCAATTTTGAATGTCATCAGATGAAAACTTCAAGTAACTGTTGAACGGACACTTTCTCTGGGTTTCGAATATATGTTTTATAATATTGAATACCTAGTGAAACCTTGAAACTTAACAACTGTTTGTAGCCAACCACTTAGTTTGTAGCTGTTTGTTGCAAACTCTGGTGTAGGAGTTTACAACAAAAGTAACCGATACATACCTGCCTTACAGATATGAAAAACTAAATGTTTAAGATATTAATACAGTTAGTCTTATAACTGAGTAGCAGACCTTACAATTTACTAGAAAAGATTAATTTCTAAGATTCATTCTTGTTACAAATTAAGTATTATTAGTTATAAGACGTAAAAATATACATTTAAATCTAAGTACCAGTTATTCGTAGTGTATAGTATTTACTATAAATATAGAAAGAGAAACATTAAAAGCTTCAAATAAGTAAAAGAAATATTTATGCAAAAGGTTTAAATTTTATTAAACATAAAAAAACATATTCCCTGATTATATAATAACTGCCGTACTTTAGTGGTAGATCTAGCAGTATTCTATTTTGCATTTTATCGCAAGAAAGCTTCCTACAATATTAAATCTACTAAGTGGTTTCCTTCTGTTTAATCCCTTTGGAACGGGGACCCTCTGAACGTTTAACTTTCTTCAGTTCATTTACATATTTAAAGCTAGAAATAGTTTCAGATAGAATCATTTTTTTATTATAAAGTTTAATTCTAAAATCTGAGAGTCTTAAAAGTATAATTAATCGCTGTTAATTATTTGCATATCTCCTTGAGACCTACAGAGTACCATGTAGGCCTAATATATTAAAGCAAACTTAAACAAAACTATTAATAATTAGAAAGAACTCTTTAAACACTGTAAGAACATTGGAGGGCTATAAAATTTTCATTTCTGTCTGTCTATCCGTCAGATGATAATTAGATTTTTTAAATGTACGTTTAAACTAAGATAGGAATTGAAGTTGGAAAAAATACAGACAAATATACTTTGTAATAAATGAATTCTCAATACATTAATTTATGTCAAACTAAGATATTTTGTACTAGAACTGTATTTTAATATAAAAGGATACTGAGATATAAATTAGAGGTCAAAATCTCTATTTCTATAAACCTTAGGATTATAAACTATGATATTTCAGTTACTGAACAGATTATGAAGTAGAAAGGAAACAATAAAAGAAGTTTCTTAAAAAGTTTTAATTTATTTCGCTTCTTGTATACAGGGTGTTTATAATGTCATAGTTGCCCGTTTTCTCAGCTTTTTTCACTGCCACGTTGATAATAATTTAGATAATCCATATTTTATCCTAGGTTTTTAAATAACAAATCTGTATCAATATTTTTTATATTGGTCACTTTTCGGCACATTTCAAGTATTTTAAATAGTTCAAATTTTTAATAGCAATTTTTTCATTACGTATATCAAAGGACATAAAAATTAGTTTAGACTTTAGGTTATTGCCGTTTTGGGGTGTTTTTATGTGCTAAATTAGTCTTTTGAATTCTTTGGTGTTAAAATATGGGGATCGCCGTTAGTGAAAAGGAAGAATGTGTATTTCTCAGTTCAGGCTCTATACATCGCGGATAGGTGGCCTGCCTTACCTATATTATAGGATTATTTACTTATGATATTAATAATATATGTATTCCATACCCTGACCTGTAGTTTAATATATTATATAGTAAAAAGCTGGAGTCCCAAACCCAGTTGAACAGTTTGTTATTTTTATAGCAACAAGACATTTATTGATACATATCAGTTTCACTGGTACCGCTTTAAACCTTATTTTTAGTAGTCATAATTAATGCAGAATAATGCATGACATTGTTTTAACGTTAAATAGCTGTACTCTAAAAAGATTAAAATTTGTAGGCATATAAAATATTTGTATCAAGTAAGAAATGTGATGTACGATTTAAGAAGGAAATGTCCGTACAAATAATAATCAGCCTCATCCTTCCCATCCTTCACAGACATTATAGAGGTAGCATAGTAGGGATTTACAAAGCAAAGCACAAATTCACTTGTCTCTAAGGCCAAACACGATTAATTATCTCGTCTCAAAAGTTCTTGTATGAAGATCAGAGCATCTGCTTGAGTGTCTTCACATTGTTAACATATACCTCTCTGAAATATTAGACAGTACAAGAACTTGGTATAAGCACACTGTAAAGCTGACGTGAAATAAATTAAACAAGAGTATAATGTTAAGCAATGATGAGTGTTGTTAAGATGACTAGAGACATCTTAAACTAGAGATCATCTTTATTAACGTTATTTTCTCATACAGATTTCAAGAGCGTTATCGTACATTCAAACTACGATTACTTTAAATTCATGCTGAATGAGCTTTTAAATGAGAGGCACGAAAATATAAGTTTCAGTACGTTAGTCCTACTTATTAAACGGTTTATTCTATTTCAGATTTTTCAAAAGTAATAGTCTTTAATGAAATCCTATACAACGGTTTTACTGTATATTAATACATTTTTGTAGTAATTATGTGTTACACTTAGGGTGTTATTCTGTCAGCTTTCGTTACTAACATGTTTGGATAGATAATATGAATTATATTTATAAGCATACTAGCACATGCTTGCGGCTTCACCTGCAATTTTTTGTGCAACATTCCGTGTATTTGTTTGAATAGCTCTCACAATTCAAGTAACGATTAAATTTTTAGATCACGTCGAAATTCACTGTTTTCTTAGTGAAAGCACTTGTTAAGATAGGGTCCTATGATATTGTAAAGTGGAATTGTCATATGTCGGTCAAAAGGTACACATTTTACAGTGTCCGTGATTAAGAGGATCATAGCTTAACCAAAAGTGTTTGTACTTCTTGTTTCAGGATTAGCAAATCTAGTTCAAATTAATTATATTTCAAACGTAAAATTAGTGTTTGTTGCTTTTCCCCGAGAACAGTTTGAATGTTTGAGCCCTAATGCTGCACAGTGTATAGGCTAGTCGCGGTAGAGGAAGAGATGGGTTGTTGCAGTCATTAATCATTACTATAACACCATATTGCTACTGGCCCTCGAGTACTATTTTGTTATGGACATAATTTGTTACATTTGTTACTTTATCTGTCACCTAGCGATCATGGCGTTGTTGGTGAGTAACCTTCATATTGCGCACCAAGTGTAGGTTGTGTACGAGACGAGTCGTCATAGACAATTTAGGTGGTATAGTGCTGTAGCGAGTTTTCTAAAGTACCTCTGAAACTTCTTTCTAATATTTTATGTTATTTTATTAAATAGTTAAAAGAATTTTAGTAGCAATTGAACTATCTTAGGCCTGTGAGTAGAACTCCTAAGTTTCAAAAGAAAAGAAAAAAAGGAGTTTTAACCTTTTAGATAACACGTTTATGATGTGTAAATGAGTTGATTAAAACCCCAACAAAACAGAAACCAAACAATTAAAACATTAAATTAGGCTTCCGTATTTCACTGGATTGTTGGTTTTGTTCGTATAAAATACTAAGCATACAAGTCCATAAGTTACAGATAGTGGGATTTAAATGTAGAAAACAGTGAATCCAATTTGTAAAAGTCACATGTTTCATCAGACGTGAGACGGGGCTTTGATCAGTGATGCGTGCTGAGAGACTCCACTCTCACTTATACACGTACTTTGTCGTGTGATGAACAAGAACTATTAATCACTTTCACTAAAAGCACATGTTCACCTAGCTTTCAATCCAAAATAAATTAGTTTTGTTCTCTTATGAGTTGTTATGACAATATATACTGTAAAACACTCTGTAAGCATTGCGAATGAATGTTTCAAAATGCCACCTTGCTCCGATCTTTTACAAAAGCTAACTCTACTTCTTGTACCATCTGTGTCAATGTTCATTAGTTATTTTATTTGGAAGGAGTGATACTTATAACTTATTTTCTCATTCAGTTATTAATGTTTACATAATGTAAAACAAAGTTCAAATTAGTTAATACAAGAAAAGAACTGTTTTGAGAACGTGGTGTACAGTCAGATGTTTTAAAGTAAGCAGATTATACATGAAAGAAATTAGTAATAGAGGTCGGGCTGTATACTTCATATAACTGATGATAAGTTTGAATTTGGTCGCGGATGGTTGTAACGAGCTATTGTGAAAATAATAAATATGTCTTCCAAACTAAAATGAATGTAGTTTGTCAGCCTGTTGATAAGCGCATACTCTAATAATGTTTTAGAAAATATTGTATATAAGGCGGGAAAGCTAAAGTTATATTAGATCACATTTTTAATTTTAGGAATAAAATAATAAACATCTTAGAGATGCAATATTATGAGGGTAATGTTCAAGGAATTATAATATGTAAAATTAAGTTTACTTCCACTGCTTAGTTAGAACAGTTAGTCAGCGTACAATAAATGTTGTGTTACTCTTTCTACAAAACGATCTTTCTTCTGATCCCAGTTTTGGAAATATTACTGGAATCTGTGCTGACATCTGAGTCACTGTGTTTTTGAGTTTGAAAAAACAAGAGAGAGAGAGAGAGGGAGAGGGAGAGGGGGAGGGAGAGGGAGAGAGAGAGAGAGAGGGAGAGGGAGGGGGAGAGAGAGAGAGGGAGAGAGAGGGAGAGGGGAGAGAAAGGGGGAGAGAGAGAGAGAGAGAGGAGAGAGAGAGACAATTGACAATTGACAATGGTTTTATTTATCCTGCCCTGGTTTGGGCCAAAGGCCCACTCTTCCACCAGGACAGGCTCAAAGATTTACAATTCTTTTTACATTAGTTGAGGGTTATATTACACAAATAGTATTAATAATATAATTTCTGATAACTAAGAATAACACACAATTTACGATTACATTATTAAAGTATTTTAGCTATTATTTTCATAAACTAACAAGTTTGTGAAATCGCTAGTTATAAATATAAATATTATTATTTTTATCCCTCCAAACTTCAATTAAGATACACACTGTAGAATATGTTTTATTTCGATTAATCTCCATTTATACAAACATCACATCTTTTCTAAGTACATTTTAATAATCTATTAATACCTTCTTAGCAATACCTCTTTTAACCTTTTGGCAAAAATATTGACACTAGGAGCATCCTTAACATAATTGTCTAAAGAATTCATAAGCCGAACTGATAATACATGAAAAGACCTATTATAAATTAATGTTCTATGAATTGGAACTCTTAACACTACTTCACCATATCTAGTTTTCCCGTTGGTGCCCTTCTCCTAACCTTTTATAAACTTCATATAAATACTCTGGCTTTCTATTGACTAACAATTTCTTGCACAGATTCAAAACACTATACTCCCTTTTTTCTTTAACTTTTAATAGTCTTAGTTCTTTGTAGAATCCAGTTACATGGTCATCTAATCGCAAATTATACATATACCTAATACACGCGTTTTGTGCTCTTTGTAGCTTAGTTGTTAAGGTTTCATTTAAGTCACAATAGGCTATATTAGCGTAATCAAAATAAGGAAAAATTAAAGTAGTAACTAACATTTTCTTAATCATAAAAGTTGGTTTAAAATTCAATCGTCTTAACTGGTACAAACATTGATAAACTTTCCTATGTATGTAATCCACTTGTTCCGACCACGATAAATTTTGAGTAATTCTTATCCCTAAGTTAACAACAGATTTTTCAAATTCTAAAACTGTACTATTTATTTTTATAGGTAACACAGTATGATGCTCTATGCTAGAAAGTAAGCGAGAAGTGCCCACAATCATAGGTTTGCATTTCAATACATTTAAACCTAATCCATGGTTTGTGCACCACTTAACAAGGTTTTCCAAGTCAGCATTTAAATTAGTGATAGCTATGTTAATATCCTTTACACTAGTCTGCAAATACAACTGTACATCATCAGCATATATATGGATTTCACTAAATGTAATGGATTCTATTATTCTGTTAATATACAATGAAAACAACAACGCAGACAGAGTGGAACCCTGAGGTACACCGGAAAGGTTAACTTTCCAATCTGAAAACAAGCCTCCTGCGGTTTTAATGCGCTGCAATCTATTGTCTAAATAGGAACTAAACCATCGAACAACATTTGAACTAAAATTATAAGACTCTAAAATAGACAAAAGAAGCTTGTGATTAACACAGTCAAATGCACGACTGAAGTCTAAAAACAGTAAAATAGTTACAAGTCTCTTATCCATTGCATATCTTAAATCATCTGTAATACGAATTAAAGCAGTTTGAGTGCTGAAGTGTTTTCTATACCCTGACTGGTAAAAAGAGAGAGAGAGAGAGAGAGAGAGAGAGAGACTATGCACAATTAGACAACCTTAGACACACACAGTTTATTTATCTGACCTACAGTGCTTAGACCTACGGTCAATCTCCCACTGTGACAGGCCAACAAGGTAATATAACTGATTTTTTTATTGGCTAGGATAAACTGAGTTAATATATAGAAAAGAGAGAGAGTTGGGGAACAGAGAGAGAGAGAGAGAGAGAGAGAGAGAGAGAGAGAGAGAGAGAGAGAGAGAGAGAGAGAGAGAGAGAGAGAGAGAGAGAGAGAGAGAGAGAGAGAGAGAGAGAGAGAGAGAGAGAGAGAGAGAGAGAGAGAGAGAGAGAGAGAGAGAGAGAGAGAGAGAGAGAGAGAGAGAGAGAGAGAGAGAGAGAGAGAGAGAGAGAGAGAGAGAGAGAGAGAGAGAGAGAGAGAGAGAGAGAGAGAGAGAGAGAGAGAGAGAGAGAGAGAGAGAGAGAGAGAGAGAGAGAGAGAGAGAGAGAGAGAGAGAGAGAGAGAGAGAGAGAGAGAGAGAGAGAGAGAGAGAGAGAGAGAGAGAGAGAGAGAGAGAGAGAGAGAGAGAGAGAGAGAGAGAGAGAGAGAGAGAGAGAGAGAGAGAGAGAGAGAGAGAGAGAGAGAGAGAGAGAGAGAGAGAGAGAGAGAGAGAGAGAGAGAGAGAGAGAGAGAGAGAGAGAGAGAGAGAGAGAGAGAGAGAGAGAGAGAGAGAGAGAGAGAGAGAGAGAGAGAGAGAGAGAGAGAGAGAGAGAGAGAGAGAGAGAGAGAGAGGAGAGAGAGAGAGAGAGAGAGAGAGAGAGAGAGAGAGAGAGAGAGAGAGAGAGAGAGAGAGAGAGAGAGAGAGAGAGAGAGATATTGTTGACGTGATTCTCTAGACATTTACAGGTGGACATTTGCCTGAAATAGAGCATAATATACGGTTTTCAATGCTCCACGGGTGCTCATGTCTCTGATTGTCTTCAATGCAAAAACTACTGTTCTGAGTCTTGAATATGAAATACACCTAAATGTCTCTCCGAGAAGAGATCTCCCAGAGACAGGATTTTCTATACACAGGACGCTTCCAAAGACGGGGAAGTCCAAAACCTCGAGAACATCCAAAAGATGCCATGGATAAGACCGGAAGCTAGATGGAAAGACCTTGAAAAAGTTGAATGAAAGCAGAAACAGGCATGTCTGGACAATTTCCCCAGAGCCAGATACCGCTTATATACCGCTTTAATCATTCAATAAGTGGTTCTGATGACTAAACACTTCTACACTTTAGGAGAAAAAAAAACAGACAGAATCTATCAAAATATCAATAACTGTGATCATCGATGACAGAGTACTAATTTACTATAATACGCCTTTAACACGTATTAAAATAAATTCAGATTAAGTTTACAGAATAATAGATATCTTGCAATTGAATTTGCTCTTTAATTATAATAGCTTATACCATTTTATCGAAATCATAGGAATTATAAAAGCTTAAAGAGGATTTGAGAAAGCAACTCACCTTTGAATAAAACATGATCATCTTATCAAATATAGAAACTGATTATTATCTAGTTTAATAAAAACCAGCTTATTTCTGCTTACCAATGAACCTATATGAAATTCTTGTTATGTTCTCAGATTTAATTCATCAATATAAAACATATAGATTGTTTTTATTCAATAAATAGTCAGCTGTGGGAAGTAACGCTGTGTTGTTAGTCATTAACAGAATTGCCAGTAAAAACTCACCGAGTTATTAGCGCACTAATCATTCAATCAATCAATTTTCTGTCAGATGAAGTAAAAATATTATAATTTATTACAAATTTACATTTTCATTAACACCTACGTTTACAGGTCATGCTGGACTGAATTAAAAATTTCGAAACGTCTTGTTTCTTGTACTAAATATAGTTGACTATGGAAAATGTTTGACGGTTGTAACGTGGTGTGAATACATTATTATACTCTGCAACGTTTCAAGCAGTATACTGGTGTAATTTGTTAAATAAAACGTTAATTTTAGTATAATTCAAAAACTTTTCTATAAAAAACTAAATATGAAACCAACTTTGATACTAGCTAGCATTTCAACTAACAGAATTGTTGTAAAGTAATAAATTGATTATTATAAAAACACAAATTTTGAAATTTTTAATAGATTGAAAGGTAGTTAAGTAACATAAAACTGTGCCATCATTTGTGTTTTAGACACAGTTTACAATAACGCTGACGCAAAAGCAAAAAAGAATATAAAGCAACGCAATACATTTAAGGGTTTTTTTGGGAGGAAGAGGTGTCAGTTGGATGCAAACCTCATCTAAGTTCTCTATAGTAACTGCACTATAACAAAATATGATCTTATTTGTATAAAAAATGTGAATCATGCTTAGACCCAAAACTAAATTTTAAAATAAGATACAGAATCCGTTTTCTAAATATCGAACCTTAGTGAATGGATTCTAAGGTACTGGACCTTACAATCCAGTACCTTTTTTCCATTTTACAGATCTTTTGTCTTAAGTGCAACGAATACATCAGGCATAAACTTCTGTTAAATCCACCCATCTCTGTAAACGAGTGGTACAATGTCACATCGCCTATCGTTTTATGTGAAATCGACTGCCGTCCGATGAGACATCAACTTCCATACAATGTGACATCAACTGTAGTTAATTTGATATCGTCTATATTTTAATATGAAATTGACTGTCATATTAGATAAAATCGAATATCGTATAGTGTAACATCGATTGTCATCTAATGTGACATCGACTTTGTCTAATGTGACATCGTCTATCGGCTATTGTGACATCTACGGTCGTCTAATGTTATATCAACTGTCGTCTAACTTGATCTCGACTATATTTTAATGTGAATTTCATTGTCATATAAGATAACATCGAATATAGTTTTATGTGACATCGAGTTTAGTTTAATGTGAGGAAATGCTCGTAGGACCAGGCTCCTACTCATATTTAATGCAGTCGACCTAACACATGGTAAATTTAAACAAACAACTTAACCTAGCACAACAATTTTACCAACAGTAATGCGTTATCAAGTTTACAAAGATTATAATTTTAAAATGTCTTTTAAGTAAAAGAGGCCTATTTAAGATTCCTGTCAGTTAAATAAATATTGTACGGCAAGAGAGGATGAAACAATGTAGGAGTACACCTCACCATGCTCTGCTAAGGTTGCAGCAAAGTTGTAAGTCATTTTATTACGTTACATTTGTTATCATGTAAGATGCTAAACATTCATCTGATAGTAATTATTTTGTTTGCAAATTTATTTAATCTTCGAATTTCTTGTTTCCATCATTGTTGCTGTAAGAACAATACAAATGATCGGTAACGATCAGCCAAATCGAATTAAGTCAAACGCACCATTACCGAAATTGTTGGTGGCTTTACAGAAATAAAGCTCCATCGTTGTCTAGTTATGCCTATCACTGTTCTCTGTAGTATTATCTGTCAAGTACAGATAACATTTTTGTCAACAATAAGTAACCATATTTGTGGAAATAACGTTATAAGATCTGTGAGATTTCTCTTTTAATAAGCGTAAATATTCTGTTAATCGTTTTTACGTTTATTAACCGATTTATACTGTCCCTAATGTACGGAAAACTAGACAGTTACATGAATGAAAGGAAAGAACCCGAATATTTTTAAAAAGTATTTTAAATTTAGGAGCTGAATGTTCCGTAGCACCAACAACTTGACTGGCAATGCTGAGGTAATATTGTTACAGCTGGAAGAGTTCTACATCTGAGTTTGAAATGTAGACTGAACAGATCACGCAACTAAGGGAGTTCAGTATTTCGTGTACTGAAGTTGTGTTAATGACCTAATACCACTAAGGTAAAAGTGGATCTACGTTCTTTGGATTTGTTTTTGTAACTGCTTTGTAAATGAAGAGTTCATTACATTGTTGATTCTTGTTAATTTGAAATCAAAAAATCCAGTAATGTAGAGTAAAGATAGCTTCATCAAAAAATTTGATTGTTCGATTTTGGCGTAATAAAATCCTTATTTGTTTTACTTCCAAGAATGAAGATTCAAATTCTGTATCCATTAATAGTATGCAAATATACTTCTTTATATAGAATGTAAATTAAAAAATAGAGTTTTAAGGAATGGTAAGTCAGTGCATAAAGTAAAAACATGTTAATATGATAAATTTAAGTGTCAACAATTCAAAATTCTGAATTCTTACTCTATTGTACGTACTCGTGTGTGTTTCAATATATGAATTTATTTATATTGCTCAATTTGCGGAGTAACCATACAAATGCGTTCTATTACTTTTGTACATAACACATAAAACATTCGGTTTATGTGTCAACCTTTTCCCAGCCCCTTAGGAACGTATGCAAGTTTTTTAGAGACCATTTATACAGTGTTTAATAAAGTACATCACAAAATTCTGTGGCTGACAGAACAAATCATGATTTTATTATGACATAGTCCTGGCCTCGCCGATTGAATATGTTTTACGTTGTATTCAATAAAGACATTTTTCGTTTCATTTTATTTTCATTTTACATAGTGAGCCTAATTTATTATCACAGTTGTCAACTAATTTAGTTATGAAATCTTCTTACCTTTAAAAAATGAGGTTTCCTATGTATTGTACTAGTTTTGTCTAAATTTATACGATGTTCAAATAGGTTACTCCTTCGTAGTTTGGCATAACTAGGAGAGTGGAGGTGTTAGGGGTGAATTCCCTCCAAATACAAACAGAAAAATATTTAATTATGAATATATGCATATAGCATAGCACTAATACAAATTATTTTAAAAAAGGCATTTAAAAGGTTTTGTTTTTATTTATTATACATAATTTAATTAAATTTATAGTTATCCAGATTTTCATACTCACCACTGCGTGATCTTCTGTTATATTGGATTTATACCAAATCCCTCAGCCCCAAAACTGCCCCTAGATAAGTTGCGCCAAGTCCGAGTAGCTTACTCAGTAACAACTGACACAATAGCGTCTCAAACGTTTGACGTGTTGCTAGCATTGTTTGTACACGTCAACCAGGGCTAGTGCTACCCACATCTTTCAATCACTGTTAGTTACAGGTGACGTTATGTAACCGTAGTTTATGACATCTGCAAACTTCTCAATCTATCATGGGCTACTTAAAGAATGTGCTAAAAGGACGTTTTCTGACTACTTCCAGTAAATAAGCTGTACAAATAATTTGTTACATTCATCAGCATTCCATTACTTTTAAAATTTTTTAACATTACTGTTACAGTTCTGTACTCTTAAAATCTACCTCTCGTCAAGTTCTAAACATCTCTGAAAAGTTTCCCCTGAAAGAGAAAAAAACAATACCCAGAAATTGCCAGTAAAACATTGCTTGTGTGGTGTGACTACCTTTTGCTGCTTCCTACGTTTGTGAGGCGGTTTTCTCAGCTGTGGCAGTCATAATACCAAAATACAGAATAAAAATGTAAATAGGAAATGTGAGTGAAAATGTTAAATGAGCCCAGATGTTCACGTATTAGTTAAAGGAAAAACCTCAAACTCACCATAGACCTTTAGTAAATACGCTTTATTTGCTGAATGTTTTGTGACCAATTAGTTGTAATTAATATGATCAACTTGCTAAACTTGAATCAATTATACAATTATTAAGACAATTTTTTGAATGTAAAAAGATTTTGAAATTTCCTTACTTGCCGCTATTCATTTATCTGTTACTACCCCAAGTCTAACAATAAAATAGTAATAGTATTTTTTTTTTTAGAAAGTAACAACAAGTAGTACCTAGTCTTATACTATTTAAATTTTTAAATTGACATTTTTTATGAATATTTAAAAATAATATGCATATAGCCACGAATTATTATGTGAATTATAATGTCAAAATACCGTATTGATTTCTTCGTCAGCACTATTAAGGGGTTCTGAGGGATGACGGTGGGAGGTTAAGTAAAAGAGGGTAAGGCGCCGCGGAAAGTAGTAAAACCTAATGGCAGCGTTGTGTCTAAAATGTTTGAGAAACACTACACTACCCCCTATACCTTTGCAGTCTTTATAGTACAATCTTTATGTCCAGCAAGTCGAACGCTTTGGTAAAGTTTACATCAATTTAAATTGTATATTTCCCCATGTACATAATAGACACCACTTCTGTAATTTGTCTTTAAATCTTAAAATTTCTATCCGTGCCCTTCATGAAGTCAAAATGATTTTGTGTTATTATGTCAAGATCAGATAACAGTTTATTAGTTGATAATTTACTCCGTTACCATAGAATATCATCGAGTGATCTTTTGCAAATAAAAAGTAAGGGAAAGTAACGTCTTATTTTACCAGGTAAGGTCTTATTCTGTTAAATTTTAAGTATACATTATTAATTATATAATATAATTATACGGGAGTCACCATTCTGTTGTGTTTAAGTCTCTAGATAAGTTTCGAAACACATTATATTTTTAAGTATCAATATGGTCTATATGTTTATTGTATTTAAAATAATAGATTAAAATATTTATCTGTACGCAAGGCACTTTATTAATTCTTTCAAGTATAAACGAAATTGATTTTATTCTTTAGAAGCAAAAAGCAAGATGCAACCCTGTTATACCTGAAATAAATTTAAATTTATTTATTTTATTTTATTGATTTATTTGGTATTTATTGTTTCGTAAATTTTATACCTGTGAAAGTGCGCACGCATGCGTGAGTGAACATTCTAGAAGGAAAAACACAACAAAACAAAAATAACTATGATTGTTATACCATCCTGACAGTAGTCATCGGAATCGTCTACCTGAAAACTGTATAAACATTAAGCATACATTATATAACACAAACAATTTTAAACTTTATTTGCATAATTTAAAGGACGTGAGGTTTGTTTGGATCTCTTAATTACGGATTACAAATGTAAATATTGAGGCAAATAAAAGTTTTAATTTATTTAAAATATTGATGTTAGTTTGATTAATCATATAAGTAACACTTTGCGTTTTTTTTATTTAGAAAATATTTAGACATAACAATGACCTTCAATGAACATTTAACGTGTTGGTTGTTTTTACTACTATGGTTGTCTCATACTATATTTCTCCAATAAATATTTCTAGTCTTCCTCTGCCGTATTCACTAAACATATTTTGAAGAGTGTTTTATTAGTGAAGAAATTTGAGAAAAGCATGAAACCATATATGGTATTCAAAACGTGAGTAATGCCTGATAAGTAAACATGGCATACCTTCCACGTATCTTAGCTTTCAAACCTGGAAAAATATCACACCTCCGCGCTGATAATGTTGAGCAAACAGCTTTCATCTCGTGCCGGCATTAGCTTAGTTTACAATTCAAACTCAGAGACTGGCTCCGGTTTCATAACCAACATTAGCAAACCAAATTGATGTTGGAAAGGTACGAATGTTGAGTAGAATTATTCCGTTTTTAAGAAACTGCAAGGAAGAATTTGTTGTACTGGTTGGAATACTGTGTAATGTAAAAAGTGTTTCAAGACTTAACTGTGGCTGGAGCGGAACTTGAGGCAGCGGCTTTTGCACCGCTCGGCCTGCCTATAAAATTTCATACCTTAAAAACTTAAATATTTTTGACATCCGATGAAAGGAACCATGCAGAGTTTGTGTGCCAGGCTTACAGGTTTTAACCCTTGAACTGACTAAAGACTTGTGGAAAATCCTTTGTTCGTTTTCTTCCGTTGGCTAAAGACTAGGGGTGTAATTTATCAACCTTTTTTATCGTATTTAATGACATTCGAAAGCAAAATTTTTATGTAAAAGATTTACATAAGCAAAAACTATATAGTAAATTATAAACGTTTACAATCAAACATCTCAGCATCACAAGTAACGAAAATTTCATATAATCCGTCATTTTGTGGCATCATTATTGACTTTTAATATTTGTTTTGATGTTTCTTTTAGTACCACTGTGTTTTAATTCTCTTGAATTACAATCTAGTAATATGTGTTCTTCTGCTGATGGTTTGTTTTTGAACTACAGATTTTATTTTACAGCATAGTAGGTTAAATATTATTGAATTTTTAATTTAAGTTTATTAAATTGACAGACAAACTATGTAAATGTTTGTATTTTAATCTCTATAAATTTGTAAAACTTTTGATTTTGTACTCAAAAAATTTTAAGAGAGTTTTAGAGAATAATTTTTTACTGTAATACTTTTTCAAAAAGGTGAAATTTAAAATGTATCTGTGTAAATGTTATCTTAAATTATATGAGAATTTTCTGTAGATTTATTTAGATTTGTTTGAGACTGAGTAGTTATCAGCAGACACATTCACATAGCAAACTTTAGCAGTTTTCCTAGCAATATTTGCACACGTCTCGGGCTCCCCACGTATGTCAAACATCGCTCTGACATACAACTCAATCACTTGTTGATTTATCCTGCAGTAGCGATGTCAATGTTTGTACTGTACAAGCGTGTAGATTTTACCGTTGCATTATAAATATTCTACCAAATGTTTACTCTCTTCTCATGAAGATCAATTCACTGAAATACAATTCAGCAGAACTAATATTCAAGCAGTCAAACGTGTTCCCGTGTTTTATCGATTTACTCTTCTTGCTCCCATGAAATTAACAAACGTAACATCATTTATTAGGGAAAAAGACTTAAAAAACCAATAATATCGTCACGATCTCAGGTTGACAAATCGGACAAGGAAACAATGCAGAACTGACAGAATCTATTTACTTTATATTACTAACCAAAAATTCAAATACTCTATAGACTATGCCATACATTTTTGCCATATTGAAATATAATTATCTCAATCCTTGAAATAAGGCATCACACAGTTTATGTTTACGTTAAAACTTTTAATATAATCTTCTATTTAAAATGGAGAGCTACATGATCTTCACAAATGATTAGAAAATATTTACGTGTTATATAGTTCAAATGAAGTAAATGTAAATTTGTATTAAATATTTATCATTAAAATATAATGTGATTTCGAACATTTATGTGATACAGGTTTATATGATAAAAAATTTATAATAAATCGTTTCGAGGATTTATATCCAGCCTTTTTGTCTAGTGTGTATAGAATTAACAAATAACAGTTAGAACGTGCAGCAATAGACTGTCACTTAGTAAATAAAAAAAAATTAATGAAAACTATGAATATTATAATTTATCAATATAATTATTTAATATTGTGCAGACTTAAATAGTTTATTGATACGTATAATATTGTCGCTTAGACTGTACAATTTACACATAGTAGTTATTTCTCGAAACCCAAAGTAGTTACCATTGAGCCAAGTATTACAGTTACCGGTGTAACTCTGTGTAACTAACAGTGAGCGAAACACGGACACTACGCCGCGGTGCGGTTTATCGGTAAACAATGAGGTTTAACAGCTCATGTTTGGTCTATCGTGTTTGTTTACAATAGTGACACTGCTTTACATTGAGTGACTTATACT